>NC_053026.1:86112479-86241343 GCF_003073215.2 Triticum urartu
AGGTTTAACCAGGGATGAAGTTATGAAAAAGGTTTTCCCTTTATCTTTGAAGGGAAAAGCATTGGCATGGTATAGGCTATGCGATGATATTGAACCTTGGAATTGGAATCGATTGAAATTGGAGTTCCACCAAAAAATTTATCCTATGCATCTAGTTCATCGTGATCGGAATTATATATATAATTTTTGGCCTCGTGAAGGAGAAAGTATCACTCTAGCTTGGGGGAGGCTTACGTCAATGTTATATTCATGCCCTAATCATGTGCTCTCAAGAGAAATTATTATCCAAAACTTTTATGCTCGGCTTTCTCGTAATGATCAAACCATGCTTGATACTTCTTGTGCTGGTTCTTTTATGAAGAAGACTATTGAATTCCGGTGTGATCTTTTGGAAAGAATTAAACGCAACTATGAAGATTGGGAACTCGACAAAGGTAAAGAGTCGGGTATTAAACTTAAGTATGATTGTGTTAAATCTTTTATGGATACCGATGCTTTTCAAAAGTTTAGCACTAAATATGGACTTGACTCTGAGATAGTAGCCTCCTTTTGTGAATCATTTGCTACTCATGTTGAACTCCCTAAAGAGAAGTGATTTAAATATCACCCACCTATTAAAGAAGAAACTAAATAACCGATACCGGTTAAAGCAGAAACTATACTTTATAATGTTGATCTAGTTGTTCCTTCTGCTTATATTGAGAAACCACCTTTCCCTATTAGGATAAAGGAACATGCTAAAGTTTCAACTGTGGTTAACAAAAGCTATACTAGAACACCTAAACCTGATGAACAAATTAAAGTAGAACCTAGTATTGCTATGGTTAAAGATCTCTTGGAAGAAGATATGGATGGGCATGTTATTTACTTCTGTGCCAAACCTGATAAAAGGATAAACATAGACCTGTTGTTGGCATGCCTGTTATCTCAGTTAAAATAGGAGATCATTGTTATCATGGTTTATTTGACATAGGTGCTAGTGTGAGTGCTATTCCCTACATCTTATATCAAGAAATTATGAATGATATAGCACCCACAGAAATAGAAGACATAGATGTTACTATTAAACTTGCTAATAGAGACACAATATCACCGATTGGGATTATTAGAGATGTTGAAGTCTTGTGTGGGAAAATTAAATACCCTACTGATTTTCTGGTTCTTGGTTCCCCACAAGATGACTTTTGTCCCATTATCTTTGGTAGACCTTTGTTGAACACCGTTAATGCTAGAATAGATTGTGAGAAGCAAACTGTCGGTATTAGTTTTGGTGACAAGTCTCATGAATTTAATTTTTCCAAGTTTAGTAGAAAGCTTCATGAAAAAGAATTGCCTAGTAAGGATGAATTAATTGGTCTTGCTTCTATTGTTGTACCACCTACTGATCCTTTAGAACAATATTTTCTAGACCATGAAAATGATTTACATATGCATGAAAGAAATGAAATAGATAAAATTTTCTTTGAACAACGTCCTTTTCTTAAACACAATTTGCCTATTAAAACTCTAGGAGGTCCTCCTCCACCTAAAGGTGATCCTGTGTTTGAATGAAAACAATTGCCAAACACTTTGAAATTAGCTTATCTTGATGAAAAGAAGATATATCTTGTTATTATTAGTGCTAACCTTCAGAACATGAAGAAGAAAGATTATTAAAAGTTCTAAGGAAGCACCAAGCTGCTATTGGATATACTCTTGATGATTTAAAGGGCATTAGTCCCACTCTATGTCAGCACAAAATTAATATGGAACCTGATGCTAAACCCGTTGTTGATCACCAACGTTGGTGAGGGAGACTTGGATTAGGGGGTCTCCGGACAGCCAGACTATATCCTTTGGCTGGACTGTTAGACTATGAAGATACAAGATTGAAGACTTCGTCTCGTGTCCGGATGGGACTCTACTTGGCGTGGAAGGCAAGCTAGGCAATACGGATATGTATATCTCCTCCTTTGTAACCGACCTTGTGTAACCCTAGCCCCCTCCGGTGTCTATATAAACCGGAGGGTTTTAGTCCGTAGGACAACATACAATCATACCATAGGCTAGCTTCTAGGGTTTAGCCTCTCTGATCTCGTGGTAGATCTACTCTTGTACTACCCATATCATCAATATTAATTAAGCAGGACGTAGGGTTTTACCTCCATCAAGAGGGCCCGAACCTGGGAAAAACATCGTGTCCCCTGCCTCCTGTTACCATCCGCCTTAGACGCACAGTTCGGGACCCCTACCCGAGATCCGTCGGTTTTGACACCGACATTGGTGCTTTCATTGAGAGTTCCACTATGCCGTCGCCAGAAGGAAGGATGTCTCGTCTCGTCTTTAAATACGGTATTACTGTTGGGGGAGCTTTGGATGTCGGCCAAACTCTCCGGCTAGGCAATTTCATCATGACCGCCTGTTCGGCCGCTGCGCCGACGATGACTTCTGGGGTCATCGAAAACAGCCTCAACGTCAAATCGGCACTCGCCGAACAGATGGATCCAACGGAGCTCGCTTCTTTAAACAAGCTCTTGGATCGCATTGCTGCCTTGGGAGTCACTTCGGACTATGATCGGATTGGGCTTAAACCCGATCAAAGGGAGATTAACTCTCCACCGGTCACCCATCATATTGCAGTGGTGGAGGAACAATGCGGTGACCTTTCCTCTATCTTGAGGACTAATTATGTCCGGATTCCCGAGCTCTCCGAGCCGGATACCCGTTCGCGGAAGGACAACATCCAATCGTTGAACTTAGAGTTAGGCAACGGGCCAGGATTATAGGGTAACACCCCGGAACCGAAACTTCCAAAACTGGAAACTCCTCGGCCCCTGGATCCCAGATCGGGTAAGGGTTCGGATTCAATTCCACCCACCCACCCAAACATAAGCGATCTTTCCCACATCAGGCAAGAGCCCCAGGAAACAGTACATCACTATTGGGCCAGATTCCTCCTTGCGATGAACAAGGTTAAGGACTGTCGCGAGGAAGACGCAATCCTATTTTTCTGCAATAATTGCACGGACAAGGGAATCCTTAACGCCATAAATCGCCGTGAGATAACATGCTTCGCTGACTTGGCGTCCATAGTACGAAAGTATTGTGCGATGGAAAGTGCCTGGAAAACCGAAACAAACTTTTGGGATAATCCGGCCCTGAATACAAACCTAGTCCGGAATAAAAGGGTGCATTATCACAATACACCCGGGTCAACTACCAAAAAGCAAAAACCCTCTACAGGGCATGGAACCGTACTGGAGGGATGGCTCAACGGACCCTGCAAAATTCATAGTACAGCGGATACAATACCAACGCACAGCCTTAGAGCATGTTGGATACTCTGGCAGGTGGCCAAAAGTGGTGAGGATCTTCTTCTCCCAAATACCACAGAGAACCATCCCGTGGATAACAATACGGTGTTAACAGTCTTTGAGACCTTCGAGTCAAATAATAGGCGCAAGCGAACACTCCGCAGCATGGCCGAAATCTGCCACGTAGCAGCAATAAATCCATGGAGTGACACGGCTATTACCTTCAATGCCAGTGACGAACCTAAAATCCGAACAGCCCGAGCACTAGCCGCACTAGTCCTCAGTCCAATCGTGGACGGCTTTCAACTCACCAAAGTACTCATGGATGGCGGCAGCGGATTAAACCACATATTTGAGGAAACTCTTCAAAAGATGGAAATAGATTGGAACCGCATTAAGCAAAGTAGCACAACCTTTAGAGGAATCATCCACAGTCGGGAAGCATGCTGTGCTGGGAAAATCACACTAGATGTGGTATTCGGCACGCCGGATAATTACAGGTCCGAAGAAATTACATTCCAAGTGGCCCCGTTTAGCAGTGGTTATCACGCTCTTTTAGGACGGGAGGCATTCACAATCTTCCAAGCCGTACCCCATTTCGGGTACATGAAGCTCAAAAATGCCCGGGCCCAACGGAATCATCACTCTCGCCAGCGATCCGGACATAGCACTCCGCGCAGAAAACAAAACAGCCGCACTGGCCCTCGAGGCATTATCCGAAGCCCTCTCGGTCGAGGAATTAACCACGCTACGCTCCATAGTGGACAGGGACGACGTGATACTCGACAAGAGATCCAAGTCCACCTCTTTTAAACCAGCGGATGAAATAGTCAAATTCCAAGTCCACCCAACGGACCCTACAAAAACAGCCTCCATCGGGGCACAGTTAAACCCTGCTGTGGACGCCGCACTACGAGAGTTCCTGCGTGGGAACTGGGACATATTCGCCTGGCATCCCTCAGACATGCCAGGAATCCCACGCAGGCTGGCCGAGCATAGCCTCATTATCCTAAAGGGATTCAAGCCGGTCAAGCAAGCTCTTCGGCGTTTCTTTGAACCTAAGAGACGGGCCATGGGAGAGGAACTAGCCAAGTTATTGGAGGCCGGATTCATCAGAGAAATAAAACACCCGGACTGGCTAGCAAACCTGGTGATGGTACCAAAGAAGGACAAATCCTGGCGCCTTTGTGTCGATTTCAAAGACCTCAATAAAGCTTTCCCAAAGGATCCCTTCCCCCTCCCACGCATCGATCAAATCATTGATGCTACCGCAGGACACGAGTCATTGTGTTTCCTCGACGCATACTCCGGTTACCACCAAATCAAGATGGCGGAGTCTGACCAAGCTGCAACGGCATTCATCACACCATACGGTCCCTTCTGTTTTAACACAATGCCTTTTGGGCTCAAAAACGCCGGCGCAAGATATCAGCGCATGATTCAGACATGTCTGGAGAAACAAATCGGCAAAACAGTAGAGGCATACGTAGACGATGTGGTCGTCAAAACCAAACACGTCGACTCTTTGATAGACGACTTGAGGCTCACATTCGACAACCTCCGAACATATGACATCAAGCTCAATCCGGAAAAATGCGTTTTCGGCGTACCAGCCGGAAAGCTCCTGGGTTTCATTGTCTCCAGTAGAGGTATTGAAGCTAATCCGGCGAAAATCCGAGCTTTGTCACAGTTGGCTACCCCAACAGACCTCAAAGAAATCCAGAAGTTAACTGGATGCGTGGCGGCTCTAAGTCGCTTTTATCTCCCGCTTAGGAGAAAAGGCTTTACCCCTTTATCGCCTCCTTCGGCGCACCGAACACTTCGAGTGGACGGACGCAGCCACAGCCGGATTGGAATAAATAAAGGCCATCTTGGCAACCAACCCAATCCTGGCCGCGCCAAACATCGGCGAACCAATGCTGTTGTACATTGCGGCAACTCATCAAGTTGTAAGCACGGTGCTCGTTGTCGAACGGGAAGCGGACGGACATAAATTCCCTCTTCACAAGCCGGTATACTATGTATCCATTGTCCTCACTCCATGAAAATCACGGTACCCGCATTACCAAAAGATAGCATATGCGGTATTCATGGCATCGCGGAAGCTGCGACACTACTTTCAAGAGTGTTCGATTACAGTAGCCTCGGAAGTGCCACTTAATGATATTATAAACAACCGCGACGCTACAGGCCGGATTGCCAAATGGGCCATTGAGCTCCTCCCGTTCGACATAACATACAAACCTCGACGAGCCATTAAGTCGCAAGTATTGGCCGACTTCGTCACCGAATGGACGGAGGCCGAACTCCCTAAAGAGTACGGCGCATACTCCAATTGGATCATGCACTTCGATGGTTCTAAAATGCTGGCTGGTCTAGGGGTTGGCGTTGTCCTGACGTCCCCAACCGGAGATACCGTTTAGTACGTATTACAAATATTGTATACAGACTCCAACAATGCAGCCGAATACGAAGCTCTGTTGCATGGTCTTCGGATGGCAGTCTCCATGGGCATTCAACGCCTGGAGGTGCGTGGGGATTCAAACCTCGCAATATCCCAAATAAATGGAGACTTTGACACCAAGGATCCGAAAATGTCGGCCTATCGAAACGCCGTCCCAAAAATGTCAGCTCGGTTCGAGGGGCTCGAATTTCACCATGTGGCTCGGGAAAACAATCAGGCGGCGGATATCCTCGCCCGCATCGGCGCAAAACGTGATGCGGTCCCCCCCAACATATTTTTGGAAAGGCCGTTCAAGCCATCTGTAGTATGGGAAGGGGACACCGGTAACAACAGTCCGGACCCGGCCAAAATACCCGATACTGAACTCTCTAACACAATCGGAGGCTCCGCCACCGAAATAACACCTTCAGCCCACGAAATAATGGCCATTATTGCCCCGTGGACAGAACCATTCCTAGCCTACCTAACTAGACAGGAACTTCCGGAGGACCAAAATGAGGCACGCTGCATAGTGCGGCGATCCAAGGCCTAAAGGGTCCATGAGGGAGAATTGTACAAAAAAGCACTACCGGAGTCCTTCAAAGGTGCATCTCCGAAGAGGAAGGGCGGAATCTTTTGGCAGAAATTCACGCCGGACTCGGCGGTAATCACGCCGCAGCCCGAGCTCTTGTAAGCAAGGCCTTCCGTACAGGATTCTATTGGCCAACGGCCCGGGCAGATGCACAGGACTTGGTCCAACGCTGCGCCGGTTGCCAGCTCTTTGCAAATCAAAGCCACATGCCACCCACTGCCCTCCAAACAATCCCCATTACATGGCCCTTTGCGGTCTGGGGGCTTGACATGGTTGGACCCCTTAAAGGGGGAACCCGGAAGAAAAAAAATACTTATTGGTCATGGTGGATAAATTCACCAAATGGATAGAGGCCAAACCTGTTAAAACAGCCAAATTCGGACCGGTGATGGACTTCATATCCGGGGTTGTACACCGCTATGGCGTCCCCCACAGCATCATCACTGATAATGGCACGAACTTCATGGCCGACGAGGTAAAACTCTGGTGCAGCAAAATGGGCATCAAGCTCGATTATGCTTCAGTCTATCACCCACAAACCAACGGTCAAGTCGAGCGAGAAAATGGCCTTATAATGAGCGGCATTAAACCCAGATTAGTGCGCTCCTTAACGGAGTCTAACACGCACTGGGTAGAGGAGCTCGACTCCATACTCTGGGGGTGCGGACCACGCCGAATCGTAGTACCGGATATACACCCTTCTTTATGGTGTATGACGCAGAGGTAGTCTTGCCCTGTGACATAATTCATGACTCACCTCGAGTGCACATGTACGAAGAAAGAGAAGCCGAGCTCGATCGGCAGGACAGTTTGGACACCCTGGAGGAGGAGCGCGACATAGCCAAACCCATTCCGCATTTTATCAGCAACAGGCTCGCAGGTACCAAAGCAGAGAAGTACGGGCCAAAACTTATAACGTTGGAGAACTAGTTCTACGCCTGCCGGCTAAGAAAAAGAACAAGCTCGAGCCCAAATGGGAAGGTCCCTTCATTATTGACCAAGTTCTGACTGGTGGAGCGTACCGACTGCGGGATGCATCGACTAGTCGACTCGAGCCGAACCCATGGAACGCGGCCAGGCTCCGAAGATTCTACGCCTAGCACCGGACTCTATGTTAGTCCCCTCCCTTTGTCCATTTTCTGCATATACATTATCTGTCTTGTTTTTCCTTCTTTCTTTGTTTTATTATTTCTCTAGGCCTTCAAGGGTCACCTTGTGTCTCGCCTGCACATTACAGATGCGCTAGCCGCACTCTTCATACCTGGGGGATTCTTTCACAGAAGCTTAAATTATTTATCTGGGCCTCATGTCCCACACATGTGTTATACTTCTGCATGTACCTTTTTTCACCATTATATGCATCGGTATGACTTAAGTTTTGGCCAAGCTGGGTTGCCTGGCTCTTGTATTTATGCCCTACGTTCCCGTTAATTCGGCTAGGGCATAAGGGGAGCACCTCTGCGATTGTTACTGCCGGGTCAGCCGGATGTGTACCTCAGACTGGGTGAAGCCGAAAGCTAGCGTTCTTAAGGGAATATTCGGTCGGTGAACAAAAGATGATTTTTATTTATTGTCCATATCTGCCCCCAGATGTTTTTCCTGCGTTTCCTATCGCAGTCCGGACATGCACTTTAGGGCATGCTTACCCAGGGAAAGGAACCCTTAACGGAGCTATTCTCCCTGGAAGATGTTTCTTACTACCCATGTAATATAACATAACTAGTTGGGAACTTGTCTGATAAAGCACTAATGACCCCTACGCCTAGTCTCCACGCACACCCCGGTTTTTATATAACTGAGCGGGTATTCGGATACACTCCGGACTATTGGGCCCGGAGGTTGAAGCGAAAAGGTCCGCAACGACAAATGATCTACAATCCGGCTAGAAGGCATTATACATGTCACTTTAATTACATAGTCATGCAGACTGACTAAATTCCTCTTCTATACCATCCAACAGGCGTTCTAGCTTACAATCCTGTTGAGAATACTTTGCGGCTAATTCTACTTGCCCATAAACTAAGCTAATGGGGATCTCTTTCCCGCCGGGCCCCATAGGTCCGACCTCGGCCATGTGATTTGGGTCTGCCTTGGTATACCGTGTCTTCACCATGGCCTAGGCTTCTCTGGCACCCTGTCGGCAGGCTGATATCTTCCATAATAGGAAGCGCCGCCGTGCTCCCTTGAGCTTCTCCGCAAGCTCGGCAGCGCCCTCTGGCAGGGAGACAGATGGCCACAAGGCCTGGGCAACACCCTGCATCACCTACCGAACTTGTTCGTGCAGATGTGACAGCTCGGACGAAGATCACCTGCAGACCCGGGCATTTCCTCCGCAGGACGACCCGTCAGCATACCTACAGACATAACGCTGTTAGTCGGCTTCTTCGCCGAACTCCTTTAAAAGGATTCGTTCAAGCACTTACTGAAAATGCCGCATCGAAGCCGTTTATTCTCCTTCTCGGAGTATGCAAGCTGGCCACGAACGTCTTTTAGTTCCATGCTCAGCTTAATATTGGCATCTTGGAGATTGTTTTTCTCCCTCCTAACCTCAGTCAGCACGCGTTTGCCAGCCTCTAGCTGTCGCATAACATGTTGGTCCTCCGGATTCTCTCCAGATTCATCTGCAACATCTGTTGTTAGATCTGTAGCCATGCCGCACGTTATATGGTAACCATCATTCTTTAAAGTACATGTTACCAGCAGGTGACTTTTTTGGTTCCTGCAATGCGGCCACATCAACCCGCAGTTGGGTCTTGCATTCCTCTAGCTCCTGTGTTAGCCTAGTATTCTTCTCTGTAAGAACCTGCACAATAAAGATGATCCTTAAATCAGTTCTGCTAACTGTTTCAAGTCTCAGGGGCTACTGATACATATACATCGTCAGATTTACTTACCCGTACATCCTTTACATACTGATCCGTGGCTCTGGCTAGACCATCTTGAGCAGCTCGGAGGTACGCCTCTCCAGAATTGAAGGCATCAAATGCCTCTGGTGAGAAACAGGCGTCACGGAGTACGGCCCGGCAGCGCCTATGATTCATGGCACTTTCCACCTCCGAGTTTGTAGCGGATAATCTATCTGCATCCTCTGTAGGGGGGTTATCCAGCGCCCACCCCATATCGGCTTCCGCCTCTATGTCCGGTCCTGGTGCCCGGCTGGTGGAAGCATGGTTAGTAACATCGCCGGACATATTCCGGCGAGCGTTTTTTCTGTTAAAGAAACATGGGCATCATTATATTTCGAGAAAGACGACAACCACGGAGCGGGGTTTGTTATACCTTTGCGCCGGTGTCTCCGTCCTGACCACCTTGCTTTTTGGCCTACCCGGCCTTGGTGCCTCCTGTTGGCGCATTGCCGCGGGTTCAACAGGGCGCCCCGAATGCCTTCCCTGTAAAATGCCATGTGTATATGGTGGGTGAAGTGTCTAAAAGGGGATCCTAGTTTTGGAGTTGGGATTTTTGTTTTTTCTTACATGCGACGCAGGGAGCAGTCCGGGATAGTCGGCCGTAATGGCCACCATGGCATCGTCGCAGCTTAACTGATAGAACTGCCGGTCTATCAGCTCCGCGGATATAACCGAATCTTCTTCGAGTCCGGAGTCGAGGGCCCGGTCAGGGTCCTCTGGTTGTGGAGAAGGGCTGCTGACCTCCTTTATGGCTTTTCACAGTTCCTGCCGCAAAGTGGCAAGGTGAATACTTACGACAAAGAATGCGAGAAAAATGGGAGCTCGGAGATATAACTTACCCAGCTTGGAGGATTGTACATGGAGAATCCATCCCGTGGCTTGATGTGGGTGAACTCCTCTTCCTCACCCTTGAACAGTTCGGACAGAATTTTCGCTAGAGCGGCAGCATTGCCCGGACCCTTACGCCCGCAGCGGGTGGCGTCATCCGCCCCGTTATAACACCACAAGGGGTGCCCACGATATTGAAGTGGCTGCACTCCCCGCATTATGCAAATCGACATAACTTCGATTATTGTCAATCCTGATTGAGCCAGAGCTTTGATCCGGTTCATCAGATAGATGACTTCTCTGTTGTCTTCCACCTGGGGGCTCCGTGGGCGCCAACTTCGGCGTTTCTTCAGAGGGGCATTGTTGAACTCAGGAAGACCCCGCCGAACAGGGTCCGGAAGGGGAACGTCCTCCATATAAAACCATTCTGAAGGCCAGTCTTCGGATGACTTATTCGGGGTACTGGACAGGTATCCGGTATCGGCGATGCGCCATATTTCGGCTCCGCCCACTTGATAAAGTGATCTCCCCTGTATGCGAGGGATGAGGCAAAATAGCCTTTTCCACAGCTCGAAGTGAGCCTCGCAGCCCAGTAACAACTCGCAGAGAGCAACATAGCCGACGATATGTAGAATGGAGGCAGGGGTGAGGTTGTGTAATTGGAGGCCGTAGAACTCTAGGAGCCCGCGGAGGAACGGATGAATTGGAAATCCGAGTCCCCTTAGCTAATAAGGAACGAGGCAGAACCTTTCCCCCATGGAGGGATAGGGAAAGCTCTCCGCTTGCTCCCCGCCATTGTAGGTGGCAAGCCCGGCTCGAACGGGCACCATATACGCCGGAGGGAGAAATCCCTTAGTCTGCAGTTCGACTAATCGACTATGCGGGACTGAACACCTCTCCCAATCACCGGGCTTAGGGCTATGGGGGTGGGAGGAGGAGCTGCGGAGGTCGGCCATGATGGAATGGATCTTTCCGAAACGCGCTCTGATGGATTCTCGCTGGGGGAGGATGGTATGGATCGGATCTAAGAATCCCCATCCCTTTAATAGACAATTTATTTATCTGGCTAGGGGGGCGAATGTAAAAACGCCCTGGCGCCTCGTATTCATTCGACACGTGGGAGAAAGCCCTTATTGGGCATAGAAGCCAAGAGGTTCAACATTTATGGAGCCGGACATTGCTTACGAACACTTGAAAATTGGAGGAGAACCCGCCTTGCAATGCCGAAGACAATACCGCGCACCAGACTCATCGTCATTGGAGCCTGGTTCGGGGGCTACTGAGGGAGTCCTGGATTAGGGGGTCTCCGGACAGCCGGACTATATCCTTTGGCCGGACTGTTAGACTATGAAGATACAAGATTGAAGACTTCGTCTCGTGTCCGGATGGGACTCTACTTGGCGTGGAAGGCAAGCTTAGGCAATACGGATATGTATATCTCCTCCTTTGTAACCGACTTTGTGTAACCCTAGCCCCCTCCAGTGTCTATATAAACTGGAGGGTTTTAGTCCATAGGACAGCATACAATCATACCATAGGCTAGCTTCTAGGGTTTAGCCTCTCTGATCTCGTGGTAGATCTACTCTTGTACTACCCATATCATCAATATTAATCAAGCAGGACATAGGGGTTTACTTCCATCAAGAGGGCCCGAACCTGGGTAAAATATCGTGTCCCCTGCCTCCTGTTACCATCTGCCTTGGACGCACAGTTCGGGACCCCCTACCCGAGATCCGCCGGTTTTGACACCGACAGTTGGTTAAACCCGAAGATGAAAGAAGTGGTAAGAACGGAAATATTAAAACTTCTGGAAGAAGGTATAATCTATCCTATAGCTGATAGTAGATGAGTAAGTCCTATTCATTGTGTCCCTAAGAAAGGGGGTATTACTGTTGTTCCTAATGATAAGAATGAACTTATTCATGAAAGAATTGTTACAGGCTATAGAATGGTAATTGATTTTAGGAAATTAAACAAAGCAACTAGAAAAGATCATTACCCTCTGCCTTTTATTGATCAAACGCTTGAAAGATTATCTAAGCACACACATTTTTGCTTCCTTGATGGATATTCTGGTTTTTCAAAAATACCTGTTTATCAACCTGATCAAGAAAAGACCACTTTTACTTGTCCCTTTGGAACTTATGCTTATAGACGTATGCCTTTCGGTTTATGTAATGCACCTGCTACCTTTCAAAGATGTATGGCTGCTATACTCTCTGACTTTTGTGAAAATATTGTTAAGGTTTTCATGGATGACTTTCTGTTTATGGGAAATCTTTTGATGATTGTTTAAGCAATCTTGATCGAGTTTTGCAGTGATGTGAACAAACAAATATTGTCTTGAATTGGGAGAAGTGCCACTTTATGGTTAATGAAGGCATTGTCTTGGGTCATAAAATTTATGAAAGAGGTATTGATGTGGACAAAGCTAAGGTTGATGCAATTGAGAAAATGCCATGTCCTAAAGATATAAAAGGTATTCATAGTTTCTTAGGTCATGCTGGTTTCTATAGGAGATTTATCAAAGACTTTTCTAAAATTTACAGGCCTCTTACTAGTCTCTTGCAAAAGGATATTCCTTTTGTTTTTTATGATGATTGTCTAGAAGCCTTTGAAACACTCAAGAAAGCCTTAATTTATGCACCTATTGTTCAACCACCTGATTGGAACTTGCCTTTTGAAATTATGTGTGATGCTAGTGATAGTGCTATTGGTGCTGTTCTAGGACAAAGAGTTGATAAGAAACTTACTGTAATTCATTATGCTAGTAAAACTCTAGACAGTGCTCAAAGAAATTATGCTACTACTGAAAAAGAATTCTTAGCAGTTGTTTTTGCTTGTGATAAATTTAGACCTTATATTGTTGATTCCAAAGTAACTGTTCACACAGACCATGTTGCTATTAAATATCTTATGGAAAATAAAGATGCTAAACCTAGACTTAGTCGGTGGGTTCTCTTATTACAAGAATTTGATTTACATATCATTGATAGAAAAGGAGCTGAGAACCTAGTAGCTGATAATTTATCTAGGCTTGAAAATGTGCTTGATGACCCACTACTTATTGATGATAGTTTCCCTGATGAGCAGTTAGCTGCAATAGATGTTGCTCACAGTACTCCTTGGTATGCTGATTATGCTAATTATATTGTTGCTAAATATTTGCCACCTAGATTTACATACCAACAAAAGAAAAAATTCTTCTATGATTTAAGACATTATTTTTGGGATGACCCACATCTTTATAAAGAAGGACTGGATGGTATTATTAGACGTTGTGTACCTAAGCATGAATAGGGACAAATACTATGGAAATGTCACTCCGAAGCTTATGGAGGGCATCATGCTGGAGATAGTACTGCTCACAAGGTACCGCAATCTGGAATTTATTGGCCTACTCTCTTCAAGGATGCCCGTAAGTTCATCTTATCTTGTGATGAATGTCAAATAATAGGTAATATCGCTAAGCGTCAAGAAATGCCTATGAATTATTCACTTGCTGTTGAACCATTTGATGTTTGGGGATTTGATTACATGGGACCTTTTCCTTCCTCTAATGGGTATACACATATTTTGGTTGCTGTTGATTATGTTACTAAATGGGTAGATGCTATTCCAACCAGTAGTGCTGATCACAACACCTCTATTAAAATGCTTAAGGAAGTTGTTTTCCCAAGGTTTGGAGTCCCTAGATATTTAATGAATGATGGTGGTTCACACTTTATTCATGGTGCTTTTCGTAAAATGCTTGCCAAGTATGATGTTAACCATAGAATTGCATCACCTTATTATCCTTAGTCTAGTGGTCAAGTTGAAATTAGCAATATGGAAATAAAATTAATTTTGCAAAAGACTGTCAATAGGTCCAGGAAGAATTGGTCTAAGAAATAAGATGATGCACTTGGGGCTTATAGAACAGCATATAAAAATCATATGGGTATGTTTCCTTATAAAATGGTTTATGGAAAAGCTTGTCATTTGCCTCTTGAGTTAGAACATAAAGCATATTGGGCAATCAAAGAACTCAATTATGATTTCAAACTTGCCGGCGAAAAGAGGTTATTTGATATTACCTCATTAGATGAATGGAGAACCCAAGCTTATGAAAATGCAAAATTATTCAAAGAAAAAGTTAAAAGATGGCATGACAAAAGAATCCAAAAGCATGAGTTTAAAGTTGGAGAATATGTTCTTTTATACAACTCTCATTTCAGATTCTTTGCAGGAAAACTCCTATAAAAATGGGAAGGCCCATATGTCATCGAGGAGGTTTATCGGTCTGGAGCCATCAAAATAAATAATTCCGAAGGCACTAACCTGAAGGTTGTCGATGGGCAACGAATAAAGCATTATATCTCAGGTATGCCCATTAATGTTGAAAGTAATATTCTCCAAACTTTGACACCGGAAGAACACATAAAAGAGTCCTTCCGGAACACTTCAAAATTGTGAAAATAAGGAGGTACGTGATACGGTAAGTAAACTGACTCCGAAAAATCTGCAAAAATATTTTTTTATCAGTTTTGGAATATTTAAAAATTTAGGAAATAAAGAAACTTCCAGGAAGCGTACCCTGGTGGGCACAAGACACCAGGGCGCGCCAGGCAAGCCTGGCGCGCCTAGGTGGGTTGTGCCCACCTGGGACAACTTCCGTACTCCGTTTTTCTACCATACACTTATCCTCCAAGATAAAAAATCTATATATACTTCCCAAACCTGTTGATCAACGTATCGCAGAGAAATCCTCTGTTTTCTTTTCCTTGTTGTTTTCTATTAGATCCCATGTACCATGGCTGCTTCAAGCTCCTCCAAGGACAAGTTCTTCAAGAACGTCATCAACCCATACCTTCGGGAGGTGGTGCAGCACCCTCAGGTCATCCAGATGCATGAGGGGGTGCTTCACCTCCGCAATGTGCCATGTCCAAAGGGGACATGAACCGTGGAGGCCAGGCTTGAAGCCATGGAGGCAGGACGTCTTCCGGTGCAAGGGGATGGTGGAGCGTGGACTCAACGCCAATCACCTTATGATCACGGACCACTCCCGTGATCTCAAGGTGGATGGCAAGCCCATGAAGGACATCATCTTCACCCTCAATGAGAAAATCAACTTCCTCCAAAGCCAGATCTATGACCTCCAAAACCAAGTCTTTGAATATGAGGCAAGGTTTAAAGGTATGACTTTGGCTGCTAGTTGTAGGACCCGAGAGACTCACTCCTCCTCTTATGATGGTGGACCACTGCCATGGAAATCCGAGGACAAGATCCCTTCATCACCAACATCACCTTCTTCACCACCAAAGGAGAATTAAGTATCGGGTATGGGCACTCCCTTGGGCTTCCGACAAGCTTGGGGGAGGTGCCCCGATATCGTATCATGCCACTATCTTTTTGCTTTCACTTCTTTTAGTTCGATCTTTTGCTTTAGATGAATAAAAGTTTAGTTTGATCCTTTCTTCTTTGAGAGTTTGCTTAGTGATCTATCCTTGCTATCGTGTGCAAGTTATATAATAAAGTTTAGTTTGAGTTTTTGCTTTCTTTACTTTCATGTTGCAAATTAAAGAATGGAAATAAGAAAGAATAAAAGAAAGGAAAGAAATAATGAAAAGATCATATACTTATCCTATGGTAGGTGATGACACCACATAAGGAAACATATAAGTAGAAAAATTTATTAGATATTGACAAACATAGCATTAGTCAATGATGCAACTCATGAAAGAATTAACAAGGGAAGAGAAGACTCACATATAAATATACTATCCTAGAAATCTTTTGTGATTGTGAGCCCTCATCAAAATATTATATGCCAAAATTGTTGACGTTGGACAAGAAAGACAACTTAATGGTTTATGTTTGTTTATATTCACATAGAAGTCATATTGTCATAAATCTTTTAACATGTGGTGCTTGCCCCCTATCTTTGCTAGCCAAAAATTCCGCACTAAGTACAGATACTACTTGTGTTGGGGAACGCGCTACTTCAAATTTTTTTACCTACGATCACACAAGATCTCTCTAGGAGATGCATAGCAATGAGAGGGGAGAGTGTGTCTACGTACCCTCGTAGACCGAAAGCGGAAGCGTTTAGTAACGCGGTTGATGTAGTCGAACATCTTCGCGATCCAACCGATCCAAGTACCGAACGCACGACACCTCCGCGATCAACACACGTTCAGCTCAATGACATCCCTTGAACTCTTGATCTAGTTGAGGCCGAGGGAGAGTTCTATCAGCACGACGACGTGGTGACGGTGATGATGAAGTTACCGACGCAGGGCTTCGCCTAAGCACTACAACGATATGACCGAGGTGTGTAACTATGGTGGGGGGGGCACCCACACGGCTAAAAGATCAACTTGTGTGTCTATGCGGTGCCCCCTAGCCACGTATATAAAGGAGGGGAGGGAAGAGGTGGCCGGCCCTAAGGGGGCGCGCCAAGTGTGGGGAATCTTACTAGGACTCCCTAGTCCAAGTAGAATTCCCCTCCTCTTTCCTATTCCTAGTAGGAGAAGGAGGGAAGGAAAAGGAGGAGAGAAGGAAAGGGGAGCCGACCCCTCCAAACCCTAACCCAATTCGGATTGGGCTTGGGGGGAGGGCGCCACTCCTTGGCCGGCCTCCTCTCTTCCACCACTAGGCCCATGAGGCCCAATAACTTTCCGGGGGGTAACGGTAACCCCTGGTACCCCGAAACTCATCCGAAACGACCCGAACCATTCCGGTGTCCGAATGTAACCTTCCAATATATTTAGATATATTAAAACTGAACACCATCCCAGCCCTCTCAAGCACTCAACATCTTAACCGTTCGTTTTCATGTGCTGGCCGTTCCTGGCCACTGGATCTTCTTGGGATGTTTTTCGCGAGATCGGCTGTCCGAGGGGCAGCTACTCCGGTAGCTTTTTTGGGCCCCTGTGGTTAATTGGGCTCGTAGCGGGTTGTTTTGGCCCATTTTCCATGCTCAACAGTCAACCCCGTCCCCCTTCCTCTCGCTCTCTCAGCCCTCAGGGAACGAACAATGCTGGCGGCGGAGGCGCGCGACGACTAGGTTGGAGGAGGCCGCCTCACCGGCAGTGCTCGAATCCACCGCGTCAACCCGACGTCACGAAGCCGCCAACCTCATCCTGCTTGAACGGAGCCGCCCACCTCATCACGCTGGCCGCCCCCTTCAGTGTCGTATAGTCGCCGTTGCTCTCCCCACCAGTAAGTTTCTTCTCCCTCGATGCATTAGGGTTTTGTAACTCGACCAATTGAGGTTCTAAACAATCTGTTTGTCCGGTCGAGGTGCTACAGATAGGAGTAATAAGTTATGGTTTGTCATATGTTGATTGATTAAGTGGTCCACCCTATTAATCTCATAGTGTAGAATGATCTATCATTTAACTGAATTCTGGATGTTCCAATTTACATGGTTCTTCATTTGATTTTCATGGCGCGCAGCTGCAACTGCCATATCTGGCGAACCCTTGCAATACTATTTGGTCATCACAGAGCTCAAGTCATAGGACCATAGCATGCCATGTTGTGGTTGATGCAGATCTGAGATGACACCGAGGCGACGAGATAGCGGGCGGCATGCCGCTGATGAAGTAAGTAATTGAAACCCAATGAAGGACTCCTGTAAATTTATAGTCCATGTACACATCATGTTGGCAACCTTTTTTTGGAAGAACCACATACAAATGACACATTTTATGTTCATGAGGTTTATTTAATTCAAATAGATGTTGGTACAGAATTTGGAGTTCTGGTCTTGTTTCAACTCATAACCCAAACAGAAGTTAATTGCTCATTGGATGGATAGTGTTCTTAGATTTTTTGCTTCTGGACTGAACTCTTTCATGAATGGATACATTGGACATCTAAATGAATTTTACAGTCCCTAGATGAAGTCCATATAATTGTTCAGAATTGTTGTTATCCGATAAATAAACTAAAGAATCAATTTCAGTTGTAATCTTAGGCATAACTATGTCAACTATTGCATGCTAATTTTTTTGTTTGAACCAAATATTCGTCACTACTTATTATGGAGCAAAGTAATGACGACGACAATTTTCACAATTTTCTGGAGTTGGAGGCTAAGCCGGTGGACAAAGGTAGTGGAAGACCCGATTAATGTCGGGGATGTCGGCGGTCCTGTCTCCCTCATCTATTGCATCAGATCCTCCTCTCCTCATTGTCATGATGCTTCAGAACTGTTGTTGGTGAGCTCCTGTGAAATTCCCTCCTAGCTCCCCTACTCTCCTTGAACACTAGGCCTCTAATCATCTGCCCCATTGTACTGGTGGATGAAATCTCAAAGAACTAATTGGACTTTATTTCGACTTTCTCCGTGGATCAGGCCTCTTGCTGTTTGTGAATCCTCTCACACCAATTATTGGAAGAGATGGAGACAATTCTGTATAGTTTGACCATGACCCGAAGAGGTAAACTTATTAGATAGGCTGTTCTGTATGTGAAGACACTAGAACATGAATGCACATGTTGTTGCGCCCGTTTATCGTGTCAATAGAACAATGCAAATATTTGAGTATAGTTGAACGACACAGATATGTGAAAAGGACATGGTTTGGGTTACACTGCTTGTTCAAAGTTAGTTATATATATAAAATTGTGTAAAAAAATTAGACAGTATTGCATCAATCATTCCCCATGTGTTTGGTGAGCCGACACAAATTCTTAATGTGTAACATCCGAAATAATTAGGATTGCATCAAATATAAATGGATTAAGCCACACAAATATATATGGTCTAATATTAATGCGGGTATAGTTGGATTGGATTGGATGGAGCTGCTGGAAATACCATCAAGGAATAGTTAAACAGATGTTAGAATCATCATCGAAAGTAAAATAAATAAATTTTAAGTAGAAGAATCTAGCAAGTAGCAAATATGCTTCAAACTATCTGATTATAGTATATAAGAATGTTCCTTTTGCATTTGCAGACCAAGAATGATGGCGTAGCAGTCCCAGAAATAAAAGTTTCTCCATCAGCCCTGTTCTTTGCTTCAATTGTGATTCTGGAACTAAAGCTTCATCACCATCATTCTGTCGTTGGTCACATGACTGAATGATTCGATGGGGCAGGGAATTTTCATTTGCGTTGAGCGGACATAGAATGTGAACGACATAAATTTCACTGGCTCAAAGATACAAGGAAGAATGCTAATAGTCTGGTTATATTTTAAATCAACTTTTTTAGTGAGTTTTTATCATGGTCAGTTATTATAGTAACCAGAAAACACACGTCGGTCCAGTGAATGGAAAGGCCACAAAAATAGGCTTCTGGAGCAGTAGTCATTCCACATCAGCCTGCCTGGCTCAAGCACACAAAGAAGCCAATAAAAATGGTGACCACCTGCTTGGAAGAGATGTTAGTTCTCAGTTGTCATGCACAGGCCTCTCGTACACAGTTTGTTTTGTGGCCAGTCAATGACAGAACAGCCAGATCAGTTTTGGTAGCAGCAACCCTTTTAATTTTGCAGACCGTGACACGCGATGGGACCCTAAAATGGTGTCACGATACTTGGTACAACGACCAGCCAATCTCGGGCGTCCAACGCCGCGATCTGGCGGCTGAGGACACAAGTCACTTTGGTAAATTATGTATGTCAAGACATTGCACAGTTCTGTATGTCAAGACATTGCACAACTTTTGTGTAGGGAAGGTGTTTGAAGATGTAAGCGATTGCTGCCTCACTTGTTGGTGTTTATCTGTTTTGGTTAGTATTTGGGGGGTTAAATTCCAATGTTTATATGCATCTTGTCTGATACTCAGACTCCCCTTTTCATATAACTACATCCCATTTTTATTCCAATTTTTATGTATGCATCTTGTCTGATTCTCTGAATCCCATTTTTATTCCCCTTTTCATATAACTACATCCTAGCACCAATGAATGCCATCCAAAGTGCATTCCTCTTAGGTTTATTCCTTGAAAGATTAACTTGAATTGTCCACTTCACTTTCTTAGACAGGTAACTGAATTTCCATTCTGCTCCATACTTCCAACTTGCAAGATATGGTCCTCTGGTTGGTATGGACATTTGGAAATGTGAGGTGAATAACTTTCCATGTAGATGTTATACTCTTTTACATTGTATACATGATATGTAAGCATATACTTATGTTAAAATAGATATTTGTATTGATTCCTGCCTTCTTGTCTTCAATACTATTTGTAGTTTGTTTGATAGAATTATTTAAGCTGTGTTGGTCAACCCCAGACTTTTTTTGAAACATTGAATATTTTTTACATGATATACCTAATGGTTAAGTTATTTGGTCACGAGCTACGTGTTGATGCCTTAATGTTCAGGTTGAATTTCTCTTCTCTTAAGAACTGAGCGCCAACATGCTACATGTATATGAAATAAATTTAGTGCTGCTTTTTTGACATGTAGAATACTGATTGTTTTCCTTCATCTATTGCAGAATAGAAAAATAAGCTACCTTTTATAGATTTATCATATTGCATCAAGATACTTGAATGATGCAGATTCTGATGATGAGACCATACTATCTACTACTTCCCATCCCATAAGCATCTTGAAAGCATTTTGATATCAACTGCTGCTAGCTACACATTTCTCATATGATGGTATGCACGAGGGATCGGTCGATGTGTTCACATCCCAAAAACAATTGATGCAGTGGACTGCATTAGATCCTATGTAACAAATTACTACCCTCCATACACTATTGTAAGATCTTCTAACTTTCTGAATTGGATGTTTATAAATGTGTTTTAATGGGTTTGTTAACTCATTTCAGTCTATATTTAGTCCATATTAAAATATCAAAAACATCTTATAATAGTGAATCGAGAGAGTATTGTAAATGTTGGTCATTTGATTGACTATAGATTACATGGCAATGTGCTATTGCCATATTATTATCCTTGCTCTGGTGTGGCCAATCAAGTTGCTGGTCTTTGCGGTGACCAGCCTAAATTTGGAGCATATTGGACCTCCTTCATGGCATCATATATTTACATGATTCCTATAATTACATTGAACCAATAAACGGGCGCAGCAACGCGCTGTAGCGACCAGACCTCAAACAGTCTGATCTCTGTGCTCCGGTGTCATCCCTAGATCAGTAATGCTGACACCACACAGTACTCGGAGGATTTATAGCAGAGTAGCAATCACACACTTATTACATCGAGTGTCTCAAAAGAGAACTTATTACAATAAATATGGCTTAAGGCCATCTATTAACGATAACGGCGGAAGGCTTGGAAGATAAGTGAGTCCATCAACTCCATCGGCATCACTGAGTATAGAACCACGACCTAAAAACTCCTTAATCATCGTCTGAAAAGTCTGCAACATTAACGTTGCAGCCCGAAAACGGGTCAGCACATGGAATATGCTGGCAAGGTAACACATAGAGAGTAATGGAATGCAACAGCTACTATTTGCATATTTGGCTGGTGGAAAAGCTCTATGGTTATAAGGTTTTTGCGTAAAGCCAATTTTTACCTACTCCAAAGGAATAAATTTAATTACTATCATGGTGGTTGTTAAACATTGAGAATGGTTGACAGCATTCTCAATCCCAATTAAAAATCATTAAACCCAACAAAATTAATTTTAGAGTAACATGTTGAGATTCACATGATAATCCAGGTACTAGATACTCAAGATGTCCATAACCGGGGACACGGCTAACCATGATTAGTTTGTTACACTCTGCAGAGGTTTGCGCACTTTTCCCCACAAGACTCGATCCCCTCCGTTGGATTTCTCGCACTACATAGTGTTTGAGAAACGGATGACCGAGACACAGTCTTTCAGAAGCGCTAGCACCTTACGATGGATAGACCGGTACACCTAATTTCCCCTACATCTGCTAGTCTACCCTGTAAGAGTTCGCACGACTTACTCAACTATGCCAGAGCCCATAATGGCTTGTGGCTGCACACGGAAGTTTCTAGTATGAATAATCTCATGATCCCTTTGAGCCTGGGTGGCGGTCCAAAAGAAAAACAGGCAAGTCCTAGAAACCCCAGGTGCCTCAATCCACCCAGATGTGTGTTTAGGTTGCCACCTTAGATAAACCCTTAATTATCAATCTCACATCTGTCATGGATTTCACTCACCCAACCCACGTCTACTAGCATAGCATGGCATAATAAGCAAACATAGAAGTAACTCCCAAAGGTTTGATAATAAACAGGTAATAGGTACTACCTCATCTACTTCCCATCCCACAATTTAATTAGATCCTAATCATGGAATGTGTGAGGATTGATCTAATGCAATAAAAATGGGTTGTAGAAAAAGGTATGATCAAAGTGTTACTTGCCTTGCTGATGATCCGCGAAACCTAGAGATTCGAAGTAACAGGCGGCGCACTTCGGGTATTCTATCACAGACAATCAAACAAGCAAAAGAATCCTGGTTTGCGGAGTACTCATCTAATGCACAGGTAAAACTCAAATAGAAGATCTAATCAGAAAGTTCAACTTAAGAACCCTGGTTTGCAAAAGAATCAAATCGAACGAAGCAAAGAAAAAAAAACAACGGCGAAAGAAAACAACTTCGTTCTAGTAATCTGGATCTAGGGCAAATTTTACAGTAGCCAAAACTTGTTTAAGTTGATTATTCGGAAAGAGGGTTTCGAGACGAAACTCCAGGCGCTTGAATCGCCTGATTCCGATAAACGAGCGAAAAGTTATACTAAAACGAAAATCGGATCAGAAATCGCGATCAGAAAATAACTGCGGAAAAATCCGACGAAAAAGAAAAACGACGAACGGAATTTTTTTTTAAACAGCACGGAAGTCGAGGCGGCGGCGAACCTCGGGCGACGCGCGGCTCCGGCGGCGGCGGCGGCTGGGCTAGGCTAGGGTTAGGGTTTCGTGGCTGGGGCGGCTGGGCTCTCTCGGGCCCCGGGGCGGCGGCTTATAAGGCCCCGGCCGGCGGTGTCCTGGCCGAGTACGGCCCATAGTCGGTTCCGCGTTTTTTTAAATAATTCCGCTCGGAAGAAAACTAAAAAGAAATACTAAACGGACTCCAAAAATCACGAAATAAATTTTCCCGGGCTTCTAAAATCAAGCCCGAAAAAGTGAACATTTATTTGGGCCCTAAATGCAATTTTGAAAAACGTGCATTTTTCCTAAATTCAAATAAAAATACCCAAAAAAACTCCGAAATAAATCATATTTGATTTTTTATTAAACACTCAATATTTCCATATTTTGGGAAAGTCATTTTATTCCCTCTCTCATATTTTTGTAATAGAAATAATTGATGATAAAATAAATAAAATCAAATGATCCTGTTTACAAAATTTGAGAAAACTCAAATATGTAAATAACGAAATCCCCAACTCTCTCCGTAGGTCCTTGAGTTGCTTAGGATTTTCTAGGATCAAAACCAAAAGCAAAATAAAATATGGTATGCATGATGATCTAATGTATAACATTCCAAATTGAAAATTTGGGATGTTACAAACCTACCCCCCTTAAGATGAATCCCGCCCTCGAGATTCGGGTTGGCTAGAAAATAGGTGAGGGTGGTCCTTGAGCAAATCTTCCTCTCGCTCCCAGGTGGCTTCATCCTCCATGTGGTGGCTCCACTAAACTTTGCAAATCTTGATAACCTTGCTGCGAGTAACTCGGCTGGCAAACTCGAGAATCTTGACTGGTTTCTCCTCATAGGTCAAATCGTTATCCAACTGAATTGCTTCCAATGGCACTGTGTCTCTCAAAGGTATGTCAACCATCTCTGCATGACACTTCTTCAACTGAGAAACGTGGAACACATCATGAACTCCTGTCAATCCTTCTGGTAATTCCAACTTGTAGGCCACTTCTCCCATACGCTCCAAAACTCGATATGGCCCTACAAATCGTGGTGCTAACTTCCCCTTAACTCCAAAGCGCTTAATCCCTCGAAGTGGGGATACTCGAAGATAAACTCTGTCTCCAACTTCGTAAACTGTCTCCTTGCGTTTAGAATCTGCGTAGCTCTTCTGCCTGGACTGGGCTACCTTGAGCCTATCGTGAATCAACTTCACCTTCTGTTCAGACTCTTTAATCAGATCTGGTCCAAACAACTGGTGGTCTCCAACTTCGTCCCATGACAACGGTGTCCTGCACCTCCTTCCGTACAGAGCTTCGAAAGGGGCCATCTTCAAACTGGTTTGGTAACTGTTATTGTAAGAGAACTCTGCATATGGCAAGTTATCGTCCCAACTAGATCCATAATCTAGCGCACAAGCTCTCAGCATATCCTCCAAAATCTGATTGACTCTCTCGGTCTGTCCATCTGTCTGCGGATGAAAAGCTGTACTAAATTCTAGCCTAGTACCTAAAGTCTCATGCAACTGCTTCCAGAACTTTGAGGTAAACTGGGTTCCTCTATCTGACACGATGCTCCTCGGAACTCCATGCAGACATACGATCCTGGTCATGTATATCTTTGCCAACTTAGCACTGGTGTAAGTGGTCTTTACTGGGATGAAATGAGCTACCTTCGTCAATTGATCAACTACGACCCAAATCGAGTCATAACCTGAACGAGTCCTTGGTAATCCCGTGATAAAATCCATGCCTAGCTTATCCCACTTCCATTCGGGTATCGGCAATGGTTGTAACAATCCTACTGGCTTCTGATGCTCTGCCTTTACTCTCTGGCATACATCACAAACTGCTACATACTCTGCTATATCCTTCTTCATTCCGGTCCACCAGAAAATATCCTTCAAATCCAAATACATCTTGGTATTTCCTGGGTGAATCGAATACGGTGAATCATGTGCCTCTTGCAGAATCAACTTTCTGATCTCCGGGTCATTGGGTACATAAACACGGTCTTCAAACCATAGGGTGTCGTGCTCATCCTCACGAAATCCTTTAGCTTTTCCTCCTTTCATTTTCTCCTTTAGGGAAGCAATCTCCTTGTCAGTCTTTTGAGCTTCCCTGATTATGTCCATCAAAGTTGACTGAATTTCCAACATTGCTACATAGCCTCTCGGAACTATTTCCAAACTTAGTTCACGAAGATTTTCTGCTAACTCCTTGGGTATTTCTCCCGTCATTAACGTATTGACATGACTCTTGCGGCTTAATGCATCAGCTACTACATTAGCTTTTCCGGGATGATAATGCAATCTCATATCATAATCTTTGATAAGCTCCAACCATCTGCTTTGTCTGAGGTTCAACTCCTTCTGCGTGAAAATGTACTTCAAACTC
Organism: Triticum urartu; assembly: GCF_003073215.2. Classification (NCBI taxonomy): domain Eukaryota; kingdom Viridiplantae; phylum Streptophyta; class Magnoliopsida; order Poales; family Poaceae; genus Triticum; species Triticum urartu. The sequence goes on from NC_053026.1 coordinate 86,137,757, forward strand.
TTGTGACCCGTGTACATCTCACAATGATTTCCAATGAGGAAATGTCTCCATGTCTTCAATGCATGCACTACGGCTGCTAACTCCAAATCATGCGTGGCATAATTCAATTCGTGAGGCTTCAGTTGTCGTGAAGCATACGAAACAACTCTCCCTTCCTGCATAAGCACTGCTCCAAGTCCTCGACGTGAAGCGTCGCAATACACCTCATAATCCTTGGTTTGATCTGGCAAAATCAACACTGGTGAGGTAACCAAGCGTTTCTTCAACTCCTGGAAACTAGCCTCTCACTCCTTAGTCCATTTGAACTTAGTATCCTTCTTCAACAACTCCATCATAGGCTTCGCAATCTTTGAGAAGTTCTCAATAAATCTCCGGTAGTATCCTGCGAGTCCAAGAAAACTCCGGATCTCTCCAACTGTTGTTGGGGCTTCCCACTTGGTCACGATTTCCACTTTAGCGGGATCTACTGCTATACCTTCTCCGGATATAACGTGTCCAAGGAATCCTACTTCCTTCAACCAAAACTCACATTTGCTGAACTTGGCATATAATTGATGTTCTCTGAGCTTTCCAAGTGCCAAACGCAAATGCTCCTTATGCTCCTCTTCATTCTTCGAATATACCAGGATATCATCAATGAACACTACGACGAACTTATCCAAAAACTCCATAAACACTTTGTTCATCATGTTCATAAAATAGGCAGGCGCGTTAGTCAGACCAAATGACATAACGGTATACTCATACAGTCCATATCTTGTGGTGAATGCTGTCTTAGGTATGTCCTACTCTCGAATCTTCAACTGGTGGTATCCTGATCGCAAATCGATCTTGGAAAACACTTTAGCTCCTTGCAATCGATCAAACAGATCATTGATCATTGGTAGCGGGTACTTGTTCTTGATCGTTACTTCGTTCAATCCTCGATAATCAACAACCATCCTTAACGATCCATCCTTCTTCTCCACTAGAAGTACTGGCGATCCCCAGGGTGGAGAACTTGGGCGAATATATCCCTTATCTAGTAACTCCTTAATCTGCTTCTTAATTTCCACTAAATCTTTTGCGGGCATCCTATATGGTCTCTTTGATATTGGCCTAGTGCCTGGCAATAGCTCAATCAAAAACCCAATATCTCTATCTGGTGGCATGCCTGGCAACTCTTCTGGAAATACATCAGGAAAATCCTTTGCCACTGGTACTTCCTCCTGCACAACTCCTGATAAGGAATTTACTTGTGTCCTGTTTGGCGCATGTCAGGATACATACTTGATCCTTCTTCCTTCTGGCGTTGTGAGCAAAATTGACTTACTAGCACACTCAATATTCCCTTCATACTTTGATAACCAATCCATGCCTAATATCACATCCAATCCTTGAGATTCCAATACTACCAGGTCTGAGGGAAAAACATAGTTACCAATCCTTAATGGTAACCGATCACACCATAGACTAGCCACATACTCTGCTCCTGGCGAGGTTACTAACATGGGTGACCTAAGGGCTTGGGTTGGTAGGTTATACTTATCCACAAATCCCCTTGAGATGTATGAATGCGATGCACCAGTATCAAAAAGAACGAGTGCAGTAAATGACTTAACCAAAAACTTACCTATTACTGCATCGGGCTGAGCTTCAACCTCCTCCACGCTAACGTGGTTCACCTGTCCACTGTTGAAAGGGTTCGGCTTCTTCCCAGAACTTCCATTGCCATTTTGGCCTTTAGGACATTCATTTGCATAATGTCCTGGTTTCGAACACTTATAACAAGTGACTTGGCTCAAGTCCTTCTTGGCTGGGGTTGATGGAGTGTTGCGGTTCTGTCCATTGCTTCCTCCATTCCCATTACCATTCTTGGTGCCATTGTGATTGTGCGAGCTACCTACTCCATGGGTATGCTGAAAATGTCCTCCCGGCCTAGGGGTAAAACGTGGCTTCTGCTGAGCTCCTGAATTATACTTTCCTTGTCCATACTTCCTCTTGCGGTTCTCAATTTGCTGCTGCTTCCCTTCAATCATAAGAGCACGGTCTACCAACTCCTGGTAGTTGTTGAAGGTGGCTACCATCAACTGCATACTCAACTCATCATTCAGTCCTTCCAGGAATTTCTCCTGCTTAGCTGCATCCGTAGCAACGTCATCTAGGGCATAACGTGCTTAGCTTACTAAACTCCTCCACATACTGGCCAACTGTCCGTCCTCCTTGGCGCAAGTTATGAAACTCACGCTTCTTTATGGCCATTGCTCCTACTGAAACATGGGCAGTACGAAAAGCCTGCTGAAACTGGTCCTATGTGACAGTGTCGACTGGGAAGGTGGCTGTGAAATTCTCCCACCAGGATGCTGCAGGTCCTTCTAACTGATGTGCGGCAAACTTCACCTTCTCCGCATCTATGCATCCTGCTGTGGTCAACTCCCTAGCTATCTTGTGAAGCCAATCATCTGCTACTATCGACTCGGTGCTACTGGAAAACACCGGCGGATTCAGCCTAAGAAAACGGGCTAAGTGGTCAACAGGTGGTGGTGGTGGCGGGTTGTTGTTGTTGTTCCCCTGATTCTGATTCTGAACTAGCAACTGCATCAAGGTGTTCTGCTGCTGGATCAACTGGGTGAGCTCCGGCAGAAAGGCAAATCCGGGGTCACGTCTTGGAGGCATCTGAGGGTTTAGAAAAGATGAGATTTAAGAATAGAGGGGGTCTAAAGAGAAAGCACTACCCATATGCACATGAGGCAAAACACACAATTCACTTCAGTCAAACAAACAAAGCATACAATCGATCTAACTGTCGCAAAGTGCTCGGACTATTATATTTACATGGTGGACTACTACTACTGATGAGGTGGTCTACTAGAAATATTCTACGGTTGTAGACTCCATGATATCTGCTCCAGCTTCATCAACATAGTCATCATCGCTACTATCTGCTTCCGAGTCGGTGCCGTCAATGATGATGTAGTCTTCCGGGCTAATCTCCTTGGGTTCTTCGTCTTCATCTACTGGTGTCGGGCCTCCCATAAATACTGCTAGCTTCATAGTTAGGTCGGCATTGTTATCCACCAATACTTCAATTTCTTCTTCATAATCTTCACGTGTAGCCTTGAGTTCTTCCTCCAGTTCCTTGATTCTAGTCTTAGCCTTCTTCAGATCTATCATGTCGGCGCACATCTGATTCTCGTGTCGTCGAATGTGCTGGTTTAACTCCTGGATAAAAGCTGCAATTGATCTATCTTTCCTGGTGCTGATCATCTCCCAGTGTTCATCTCGGCGCCCAAAAATCTGGTAGATAGTATCCTTGAGATCCTTGCAGTAGACTTCGCCAATGCGTCCCATGGCGATGTGAACTGCCATACTCTTTCCTAGACTCCAAGTTGGTGCATCAAAAGAAAACTCTATGGGCTCAGTGAATAGCATGAACGTCCTTCCTGGAACTTGAACTTGAATCATCCAGCGCTCTTCTTCAGGTAAAGTGGCGTTGTAGGTTCCCGTGAAGCTTGGTATTCCTATGTTCAGGTATGTAGTGACTTCCTTCAAGTGGCGTCCAAAGGGTGTATCTTCATCTGGTTGTGTGAACTTGTTCCTTGCATCCGCCATCCTAAAGAGTAGAAAAGATGAGAAGTCAGAAGAGAAGAGAGTGAGTAGTGATCTAGGTCTTTAGCTTAGTGGTCGTGTCCTACAGTCAGCGTGTGCTCTGATACCATCTCTGTAGCGACCAGACCTCAAACAGTCTGATCTCTGTGCTCCGGTGTCATCCCTGGATCAGTAATGCTGACACCACACAGTACTCAGAGGATTTATGGCAGAGTAGCAATCACACACTTATTACATCGAGTGTCTCAAAAGAGAACTTATTACAATAAATATGGCTTAAGGCCATCTATTAACGATAACAGCGGAAGGCTTGGAAGATAAGTGAGTCCATCAACTCCATCGGCATCACTGAGTATAGAACCATGACCTAAAAACTCCTTAATCATCGTCTGAAAAGTCTGCAACATTAACGTTGCAGCCCGAAAACGGGTCAGCACATGGAATATGCTGGCAAGGTAACACATAGAGAGTAATGGAATGCAACAGCTATACTATATGCATATTTGGCTCGTGGAAAAGCTCTATGGTTATAAGGTTTTTGCATAAAGCCAATTTTTCCCTACTCCAAAGGAATAAATTTAATTACTATCATGGTGGTTGTTAAACATTGAGAATGGTTGACAGCATTCTCAATCCCAATTAAAAATCATTAAACCCAACAAAATTAATTTTAGAGTAACATGTTGAGATTCACATGATAATCCAGGTACTAGATACTCAAGATGTCCATAACCGGGAACACGGCTAACCATGATTAGTTTGTTACACTCTACAGAGGTTTGCGCACTTTTCCCCACAAGACTCGATCGCCTCCGTTGGATTTCTCGCACTACATGGTGTTTGAGAAACGGATGACCAAGACACAGTCTTTCAGAAGCGCTAGCACCTTACGATGGATAGACCAGTACACCTACTTTCCCCTACATCTACTAGTCTACCCTGTAAGAGTTCGCATGACTTACTCAACTATGCCAGAGCCCATAATGTCTTGTGGCTGCACACGGAAGTTTCTAGTATGAATAATCTCATGATCCCTTTGAGCCTGGGTGGCGGTCCAAAAGAAAAACAGGCAAGTCCTGGAAACCCCAGGTGCCTCAATCCACCCAGATGTGTGTTTAGGTTGCCACCTTAGATAAACCCTTAATTATCAATCTCACATCTGTCATGGATTTCACTCACCCAACCCACGTCTACTAGCATAGCATGGCACAATAAGCAAACATAGAAGTAACTCCCAAAGGTTTGATAATAAACAGGTAATAGGTACTACCTCATCTACTTCCCATCCCACAATTTAATTAGATCCTAATCATGCAATGTGTGAGGATTGATCTAATGCAATAAAACTGGGTTGTAGAAAAAGGTATGATCAAAGTGTTACTTGCCTTGCTGATCATCCGCAAAACCTAGAGATTCGAAGTAACAGGCGGCGCACTCCGGGTATTCTATCGCATACAATCAAACAAGCATACAATAAGTACTCATCTAATGCACAGGTAAAACTCAAATAGAAGATCTAACCAGAAAGTTCAACTTAAGAACCCTGGTTTGCAAAAGAATCAAATCGAACGAAGCAAAGAAAAAAAAACAACGGTGAAAGAAAACAACTTCGTTCTAGTAATCTGGATCTAGGGCAAATTTTACAGTAGCCAAAACTTGTTTAAGTTGATTATTCGGAAAGAGGGTTTCGAGACGAAACTCCAGGCGCTTGAATCGCCTGATTCCGATAAACGAGCGAAAAGTTATACTAAAACGAAAATCGGATCAGAAATCGCGATCAGAAAATACCCGCGGAAAAATCCGACGAAAAAGAAAAATGACGAATGGAATTTTTTTTTAAACAGCACGGAAGTCGAGGCGGCGGCGAACCTCGGGCGACGCGCGGCTCCGGCGGCGGCGGCGGCGGCTGGGCTAGGCTAGGGTTAGGGTTTCGTGGTTGCGGCGGCTGGGCTCTCTCGGGCCCCGGGGTGGCGGCTTATAAGGCCCCGGCCGGCGGTGTCCTGGCCGAGTAGGGCCCATAGTCAGTTCCGCGTTTTTTTTAAATAATTCCGCTCGGAAGAAAAATAAAAAGAAATACTAAACAGACTCCAAAAATCACGAAATAAATTTTCCCGGGCTTCTAAAATCAAGCCCGAAAAAGTGAACATTTATTTGGGCCCTAAATGCAATTTTGAAAAACGCGCATTTTTCCTAAATTCAAATAAAAATACCCAAAAAAACTCCGAAATAAATCTTATTTGATTTTTTATTAAATCCTCAATATTTCTATATTTTGGGAAAGTCATTTTATTCCCTCTCTCATATTTTTGTAATAGAAATAATTGATGATAAAATAAATAAAATCAAATGATCTTGTTTACAAAATTTGAGAAAACTCAAATATGTAAATAATGAAATCCCCAACTCTCTCCGTAGGTCCTTGAGTTGCTTAGGATTTTCTTGGATCAAAACCAAAAGCAAAATAAAATATGGTTTGCATGATGATCTAATGTATAACATTCCAAATTGAAAATTTGGGATGTTACACGCGCGCCATCAATGATCTAGTGAATCTTTATGTCTTGACCATTTCGAGACTCCTCTTCATGTCCGTGATCTCATCTGGGACTCCGAACAACCTTCGGTCATCAAATCACATAACTCATAATACAAATCATCATCAAACGTTAAGCGTGCAGACCCTACGGGTTCGAGAACTATGTAGACATGACCGAGACATATCTCCGGTTAATAACCAATAGCAGAACCTTGATTCTCATATTGGTTCCTACATATTCTTCTAAGATCTTTACCGGTCAAACCGCATAACAACATACATTGTTCCCTTTGTCATCAGTATGTTACTTGCCCGAGATTCGATCATCGGTATCATCATACCTAGTTCAATCTCGTCACCGGCAAGTCTCTTTACTCGTTCCGTAATGCATCATCACATGGCTAACTCATTAGACACATTGCTTGCAAGGCTCATAGTGATGTGCATTACCGAGAGGGCCCAGAGATACCTCTCTAATACACGAAGTGACAAATCCTAATCTTGATCTATGCCAACTCAACAAACACCATCGGAGACACCTGTAGAGCATCTTTATAATCACCCAGTTACGTTGTGACGTTTCATAGCACACAAGGTGTTCCTCCGGTATTTGGGAGTTGCATAATCTCATAGTCTAAGGAACATGTATAAGTCATGAAGAAAGCAATAGCAGAAAAACTAAACGATCATTATGCTAAGCTAACGGATGACTCTTGTCCATCACATCATTCTCTAATGATGTGATCCCGTTGTAAGTGCATCTAGTGCCATCCCTAGTTGGTTTTGGAGTATTGACGACAAACCTGGTTGAGAGACTAATGTGTTTGTGAGAATTGTAGGATAACACAGGTAGTAGTCCCTCATTGATTCGGTTTAACTACTAGAGATGACCCCTAAATATGTGTGAAGACATTGAAGACAATGGTGGTGTGTGAAGAGTTTGACGTTGAAGACTATGACATGAGAAGACATCGTATGAAGACTATGGACTGCGAAGACATAGTTGTTTCGTAGTTTCCTTTTCTTCTTTGTTGAGTCATAGGAACCACTGTACTGTTAAGTGGGGTCCAAGTGAACAAAGTCAGAGTGACTGAAGTGATGCTCAACCAAATCCTATGTCTTTGAGCGAAGACAATGAGAGAAAATCTTATCCAGAGCTGGATAAGTCAGCTTTACTTGTAGCCCAAGTCAAGCTGCCGCGTGTGTTTGAAATCTGACCATTGGACACGTGTCAGTTCCTTAGTGACCCAGGGTCACTTCAGACAAATCAGGTCGGGTTGCCTCGTGGCTATAAATAGCCCACCCCCTACACCATAAATTGGTGGCTGCTCAGAGTTAGTACACGACTTTTGTCGTTTTGAGAGCAACCCACCTTGGAGCCTTTGAGAGAGAAATCCTTGCGAGGACAAAGCCCTAAACACCCAGAGCCAAAGAGTGTTAGGCATCACTGAAGTCTTTCTGTCCGCGTGACCTAAAGACTTATTGCACTTGAGGACTATGAATCCTCTAGCCGGTTAGGCGTCGCGTTCTGAGCATCCAAGAGTCATTGTGGATCGCCGGTGAATGAAGTCTATGAAGGTTTGGAAGTCTACCTTGAAGACTTACCAGAGCAATTGGGTGAGGACTGTGTGTCCTTAGCTCAAGGGGAATAAGGTGAAGACGCGGTCTTCTGAGTGAAATCTTAGCCTCCCTAACCATACGTACAGTTGTCACAGCAACTGGAACTGGTCCAACAAATACCTGTCCTCACTGAGTTACTGGTTCTATATTTTAACTCTCTTTACTTACTGTTCGTCTTCGTGAAGTCATTGCCTGCTTGCATGATATGATTGACTTCACTGTGTGAAGACTGTTGTTGTTTAGCTTCATACTATCTTCCATCTTGATTCTACTACTTACCTGCTGATAGTCTTCGTGCTTTCACTTCATTGCTTACTTGACTATGGCTTGTCTAGTGTAGTCTACCTTCCGTTTCATATTTATAGGCTCATTGCTATTGTTTGTCTTCAAAGCCCCCGTGTTTTGAAGACTTTCATAAAAATCGCCTATTCACCCCCCGTCTAGTTGATAACTAGCACTTTTAATTGGTATTAGAGCAAGGTGCTCCCTTGTTCTCTGTGATTCGGTTTAACCACCTGGAGTTTTAGCTATGTCGATTGTAGGGATAATCAAAGTCTCCGCTACATGCCCTGTCTTTGATGATACTGATTACCCCTACTGGAAGAATAAGATGCGCATGCATCTTGAAGCCATTGATGTCGACCTCTGGTATGACGTCAAGAACGGTGTTCCCAAGGCCGGTCAAGGCGTCACCCCAGCTGATGTCAAGAAGTTCATTCAACTGGATTCTACTGCTAAGAACATCATCTGTGGTCATCTGACCAAAGGACAGTATGGCCGTGTGAGTGCTCTGGAAACTGTGAAGCTAGTCTGGGACTAGCTCTCCAAGGTCAATGAAGGTGTATCAACCCAGAGAGACTCAAGGATCAGTGTTCTTCGCAATCTCTTCAACCGCTTCAAGAGAAATGACAATGAGAATGTTCAGCCGACGTTTGATCGCCTCACTGACATCACAAATGAGCTTCATGCACTCGGCGCCACTGAGATCACCAAGCATGGAATCGTCAAGACACTCTTGAGATCACTCGACAACTCATTTGACACCCTGGCCCTGATGATTCAAGAACGCCCTGACTTCAAGACTCTTGATCCATCTGACATACTTGAAAGTCTCAACACACATGAGTTCCAGCTATCTGAGAAAAGAGATATCTATGGTCTCAACTATGGCCGAGCTCGCGCTTTGAAGGCAAAGGCTGTTTCCTCATCTGAAGAAGAATCTGACTACAGTTCTGAGGATCCTGAAGACATTGGAAAGGAACTTACCATGCTCATGAAGAAGTTCCAAAGGTTCACCAGGAAGAAAGGCTCCAGACAGTCTTCAAGATCCAGCTCAAGAAATGACGAAGCTTCCTCCCGCGACTACAAGAAGAGAACGTGCCACAAGTGCAAGAAACCTGGTCACTACATCTCTGAATGTCCTCAATGGGACAATGAGAACAACAACAAGAAGAAGAGCAAGGAATATGATTCTGATGACAAGAAGAAGAAGAAATCCTCAGAGTCTTCTTCCAAGTCTTCGTCAAAGTCTTCATCACACAAGAAGAGCTCATCTAGCAAGGGTCATGCGTTTGTTGGCAAGGAAATGGATTCAGAGGAGGAGTCTACATCTGAGGAAGTGGAGATGGAGTCTGAAGAGGATTCTGATTCAGGCGTGGCAAGCCTGGTTGTAGCTTCAGCATACGTCGCCAAGTCCATCTTCGATACTGAAGATGATGGCCTCTTCACCAACGTTGATGCTAACGAGGATGACTCTGCTCCCACCTACTACTTCATGGCACGTGGTGCCAAGGTAAACTCACACGATGCTCACTATCAAACATCTAGTGAAGATGACTCTGAATGTAAATCTAAACCTAGCTACAAAACACTTGCTAAAATTGTGTCACGCCCTCGATGCGGCTATAGCTCCCACGTGTCGAGGCACGACTTAGAGACATAACTGCATTGAAAGCAATGTCGCAAGTCAGGCAATCATTACAACATCCCATGTAATACATAATAAAAAGGGGAAGATAACATAGTTGGCTTACACTCGCCACGTCACATCAGAGTACATAAATAACATTCATCATACAAATCACTCATGGCCCGACTACGGCGCCAAAATAGAAAAGACCCCCAACATGCGACAAGGCCCTGAATCGATAACCCCAACTAGGCACCACTACTGATCGTCGGGAAAGGAAACATAATAACGCTGAGAGTCCTCGTCGAACTCCCACTTGAGCTCGTACTCGTCACCTGGAGCAGAATCACCTGGACCTGCATCTGGAGTTGTAGTATCTGTGAGCCACGGGGACTCAGCAATCTCACACCCACGCGATCAAGACTATTTAAGCTTATAGGAAGGATAAGGCAAGTATGTGGAGCTGCAGCAAGCGACTAGCATATGTGGTGGCTAACTTATACGCAAAAGAGAGCGAGAAGAGGAGGCAAGGCGCGAGCGAGAATCTAGAGGAACAACCTGCGCAAGCATTACTCCAACACCGTGTCCACTTCCCGGACTCCGCCGAGAAGAGGCCATCACGGCAACACACTCAGTTGATTCATTTTAATTAATTAAGGTTCAAGTTATCTACAACCGGACATTAACAAATTCCCATCTGCCCATAACCGCGGGCACGGCTTTCGAAAGTTCAATCCCTGCAGGGGAGTCCCAACTTAGCCCATGACAAGCTCTCACGGTCAACGAAGGAATAGACCTCCACCCGAGACACACCGATCAGACTTGGTAACCCGGTACAACAAGACAATTCGACAGGTTAAAACAAGTCCAGCAACACCGCCCGAATGTGCCGACAAATCCCGATAGGAGCTGCACATATCTCTTTCTCAGGGCACACTCAGATAGGTCAAGCTACGAGTAAAACCAACCCTCAAGTTTCCCCGAGGTGGCCCCGCAGGCTGCCCAGTTCGGACCAACACTCAGAGGAGCACTGGCCCGGGGGGGTTTAAATAAGATGACCCTCGGGCTCCGGAAACCCAAGGGAAAAAGAGGCTAGGTGGAAAATGGTAAAACCAAGGTTGGGCATTGCTGGAAAAGCTTTAATCGAGGCGAAATATCAAGGGGTTCCCATTATAACCCAACCGCGTAAGGAACGCAAAATCCGGGAACATAACACCGATATGACGGAAACTAGGGCGGCAAGAGTGGAACAAAACACTAGGCGAGAGGCCGAGCCTTCCACCCTTTACCAAGTATATAGATGCATTAAGATAACATAGCAATATAGTGATATCCCAACAAGTAAATAAATGTGCCAACAAGGAACGGCCTCCAATCTTCACCTGCAACTAGTAACGCTATAAGAGGGGCTGAGCAAAGCGGTAACATAGCCAATCAATGGTTTGCTAGGACATGGTGGGTTAGAGGTTCAACATGGCAATTGGTAGGCTGACAAGAAAAAGGTAGGCACCGTAGCATTGGCATAGCAAGAGCGAGCAAACTAGCATAGCAAAGATAGTAGTGATTTCGAGGGTATGATCATCTTGCCTGCACAGTTGTCAAAGCTGACTGGATCCTCACAAGCAAACTCAACGGGCTCCTCGGTAGTGAACTCGTCTCCCGGCTCTACCCAAACAAGACAAACAAGCAACAAGTATACAATCAACCACGTGCAAGACCAAGCAATGTGATGAAATGATGACATGCTATGCGGGATGCGATGCGGGATGCAAAATGCAAGATATGACAGGAAATGCATGAACCTGGCCTCAACTTGGAATTCCAAGGGTGCCACTGGATAGAGGGGATGAAATCGCTTGAAAACGATATAAAGATCATTGGAATCGGAGTTACGGTTTGGAAATGGCAAGCGTTTTACGACATGACACCGGTCTGCGATTTACAGCAAGTAGGCATCTAAACGCAACGAAATGAACATGCTACAGCCACCAAACATGAAAACAAAATAAATGGCAGTGATGTACACAAGATGCTTAACAAAACACTAGCACTGAGCCATAGGCAAATTCATCCATTAAGAGGTTCAAACAAGCATGGAAAAAATGAATATGCAAAACAGATTCCAGACTTAGTGAAATTAACACTAGCCTGAAATTTCAGATCACGATGCTCTCTTCGGAGCAGCAAAACAACATGATACAAACCTGAACATGACAAGTAAGAACATGGCATGGAGCTACTCAACAAGCTTAACAAAACACCCAAAGTGACCTGGGGCCAAAAGGGTTCACAAAATACTCTACCGAGCTCACGAACATAGCTCGAACACAATCAGTTTTCAGACAGTGAAAACTGAGACATGCTGAAATTATAGCTCACGAAGGCATGTAAACAAGCTCGATGCACTCACTACGGTGCAAGTCATGGCAAGGCAAGCATATATCCAGAAATAAGACACAATATTCTTGCTACACATGGCAAGAACAAAGGCATAGCATGCATGGAACACTAACGGTAGCATCGGCAAAATCGCAAACAAGTTGACGATCTGCCCAGATTAATAACGAAGCAAAAGTTGAGCTTGATTGACTCAACCTAGAGCACTCCACATATGCAAACAAATACATGGATGGATAGAGCATAACATAAATATCAAAACTCCCTTACTGATCATCCTCAAAAGAGGCACGGATCACTAGGAAACAAGCTGGACATATAGCATCACGAACTAAAATATCCCAGACTTGGTGAAAATCACTAAGTCCCTGAGATCAGCAATCTCAGGTACCTCTCTTCGCAAGCTTTCACAAGACAACACACACATCCTAAAAATGCATGGGTGGCACCTCTGGATAGAAGACAAAATGCTTAACAATTCATCCCAAAGGGGCACAGGCATATCATGCACGGATTAAACATGGCAAAAATGACAAAAGTGCATGATGAACTAACGGATCTGCAATTTAACTCACGGAGCCTCCTTCTAACAGCATTTTGGGCAACAAGATAACCTCAAATGCAAATGATGCAATGGAATGAAATTATGTACATGTCGAGGCGAAGATTTTGATATATCATATGTCCAAATCGGAGCTACGGATGCAAAGTTACGGGGCCTCGAACAGAGCAACTTGGATCAAGAATTTCAGGACTTAGAGAAAAAAACACCTCGCGAAAATTAGGGTTACTGTAGCGCGGATCGGATCTGGCGACGCGGCACTGTTCCAGCGCGACTCCCGAGGACGGCCGGCGCCGGAGCCGGTGGAGCTCGCCGGCGAACGAGGCAGAGGCGGCGGAGGGCAGTGGACGAGGACGGCGGGGTGGCCGCGGGCGGAGCGGCGGGCACCGGTGGCCAGGGCGGCGCGCGCCGGTGACCGGAGCGGTGGACGACGGTGGCGGGGCGGCGTCCGGCCGGCGAAGTCGGCGGCGAAGGCGGCGAGGCGCGGCGCCGGTTGCGGGGAAGAAGAGGCGGGCGGCGGCGCTCCGGATCTGGGCCTCGGGGGCCGGTAACGGGCCGGGCGGGCCTCCGAGGCGGCGGCGGCGGCGCCACTTGGCAGCGCGGGAGAGGACGCGGGCGGCGGCGGACGCTGTCCGGCCAGGGGCGGACACGTCCGTCGGTGCGGGAACTGTTTTTTTTGGAACTAGGGTTCGAGGAGGAAGACGAGATCCGAAATGGAGGGGGTATAAATAGGCATAAGTGGAGCTAGGGGAGTCCAAATGAGGTGCGGTTTTCGCCCACGCGATCGTGATCGAACGCTCTAGGACATGGAGCAGAGTTTGGAGGGTTTTGGGCCAAATTTGAGGGGTGTTGGGCTGCAACACACACGAGGCCTTTTCGGTCCCTCGGTTAACCGTTGGAGTATCAAACGAAGTCCAAATGATACGAAACTTGACAGGCGGTCTACCGGTAGTAAACCAAGGACGCATGACAAGTCTCGGTCCAGTCCGGAAATGTTTGAACCCCACACATGAAAGAAAGCTGGAAATGGCCACCGGAGGAGAACGAAGCGCCGGAATGCAAAACGGACAACGGAGAAAATGCTCAAATGCATGAGATGAACATGTACGCAAATGCAATGCACGAGATGACATGATAAGAGATGCACGAAAAAGAAAACAACACACGGAGACAAAGACCCGAACCCGAGAAATAAATATAACTTAGCGCCGGAGACGGCAAGAGTTGGATACAAATATGGAAAGTTATATCTGGGGCGTTACAAATTGCAACACAACAACAAACTGCTATGGAACATATTCAAAAACTGTTAGACAAAAAGCGATGACCTATTGGACGCGGAAATGACTCGAACTCGGTCCTCAATTGAAGACATTAAAAATCTTCATGTTAAGTACGAGGAACTTGAAAGTCGTCATGAAACGCTCTCAACAACTCATGAAAAGCTTTCCTATGATTATCTTCAAAGGAAGCAACAACTTGAGAAATTGAGAGCGGCTCATGAAGATCTTCAAAAGGAGAACGAGTCACTTCGCGCTCAACAGATCAGTCCCGCTCAGGAAGGATTTGAACCACCATGTCTAAAATGCCTTGAGCGTGATAACGCTACTTCTGTTGCTGGATGTTCTACTGCTACTACTATTGCAATATCTGTAGGAGATATGCCCTAGAGGCAATAATAAATGCTATTACTTATCTCCATGTTCATAATTATGTTTATGTTCCATGCTATAACTGCTATGGTTCTCGAGTCTGCAATAACACGAGGCTCAAAGGAAGACTCATATGCACATGTGGAATAATAAACGGTAAGAAGTATTCCTAGTCTGGCCTCTAAGACTAGCTCAAGTGTTGCATGACAATTCTGTTTTCCTGGTCATGGGCATGTCTATGCCAGCAACTTTGAGGGTACAATGTTAAGAGAACATTTGTGTTGAATCGACCCGGATTGATGTTATGCTATGAGATTCATTCGTCATAAGCTTAATGGTACATAACACAGAGATGGTTAACGTTTGCATGATTCCTTAGACCACGAGAGTATTGAGTTTCTTAATGCTTGCTTCATGAACTTTGGGGTTTGTTAAACGTCATTCGTAAATGGGTGGCTATTACGGCGGCTTACAGGTTCATGGAAAAGTATGCCAAGTAACTTGATAGCTCAAGATTGGGATTTGCTCCTCCGACGATGGAGAGATATTCTCGGGCCCTCTCGGTGTTACGGTATCCATAATCGTCTGGCCAGACACCTTGTGATTTGATCACTGGGATGCCGGAACACGGAAACGAGAAAAGAGAACAAAACCGGTAACGAGGTAACTTGCATGGTGGACAAATTGTTTGTCCATGGGGATGCAATAAATCTCACCTCGGGTGTTTGTGACATATCGCGAAGCAACATGAATAGCTCACTGCAACTGGAGGTTCAGTCGAATATTTATTCGTGTGGGTATAGGGGCCAATATGGGTGTCCACGGCTCCGATGTTGATCATTGATCGGAAGGGTTCGGGTCATATCTATACTTCACCGAACCTATAGGGTCACACGCTTAAGGGTCATCTATCTGCTGAATACTAGACAAGGAGTCTGAGAGAAAATCATCGAAAAAGTTTCGGACACCGAAAAGTTTCGGATAGCGGAAAAGTTCCATAGAGGGAGGTCACCGGATGAGTTTCGGTACTGGAAATGTTCTAAGCCCACATAAATATTTTCAGTTCTAACGGACACTGAAAAATGTCGTCGTGAATAGTGAAAGTGCGTTTTGGGATATTTTATGGAAAGCCACCTTTTGGGGCTTTGCCCAAAAGATCTAGGGATGACATGGAAGGGTGGGAACCTCCTTTTGGGGGGGGCACAAGGGGTGGGACGTTCATGGGTGCAGCTCATCCATGGGGCCCCACTTGTCCCTTGTTTTCACTCTTTAGGTCCTTGGGAAGGACTCCATTTCATGTGGGTTTTGGGTTTTCTTGTAAAACCACCCTACCCCTTGGGTTTTCCTATAAATAGAGGTGGAGGGGCAGCCCTCCACTCTCATCCCTTGCTCTCATACGCATGCCATGCATTATCTGGCTTCTTCTCTCCCTCCCACAAAAAGAGTTTCGTAGAGTCGTAAGGTTGTCTGGGTTCCGGCAGGAACTAGTTCTGGACGGCGAAGCCCTGCTAGATAGATGACACCGTATGTGTGAAACTCTGTAGAGAGATCGTAGTTTCGATCTTAGTTCGTGAGTGCCTCCCGAAGGGCTGTCCGAGTTTTGAAGGTCCTCCCGAAGGGCTATCCGAGTGGCCGTTCGAGTTTCGAAGGTCCCCCCGAAGGGCTGTCCGCGATACCGTCCGGGGGGCTGTTCGACCGCCTCCCGAAGGGCTGTCTGAGGAGTAGATGAGGGTATACATCCTCGCGGTTGGGAGGTTGTAAATCCTAGCTGCGGAGATCTGCACCGCCGTTCGTCATCGACTCTACTTCCGCTGCGCTACGAGTCGGTAACGAAAAAGATCAAACCATGTATGCAGTCTCCATAGTGGTCCTGGGCTAGTGCGTAGGTCAGAAATTTTTTGTTTTCTGCTGCGTTACCCTACAGTGGCATCATGAGCCGTGCTATGCGTAAATGCAGGTTGCGATCTAGAATACATAGAGATGTATGGGTATTGCATAATATAATTAGGTAGTAGATGAGATCTATTGCTAAAAATTATTTATGCGGGTGACAGATGAAATCTGTTACCCGATGTTCTTGTTGCTTCCCTGGAATTTGCATATTTCTGATCTTGATAACAGTATGGCGGAGTTTCAATGTTCTGGCAATCCGCGATCCTGATTGATCAATGAAGTGCTAACAGTTCATTGAATTCCACAGTAGTTAAAAAGAAAGATGAAATTTAGCAGACGAAAGGGCAATGCAGATATGATTTGCACGGGGGTCATGCGTATGACGAAGTTCAGTATGGGGCTCGAGATTTTATTATCTCGTGCTTCATACACCCCGCAAAGTTAATCTAGCGACTTGAATTATCATACTTGATGATGGACCTTGGTAGCTTCGGTTTGTTTCGAAACCTTAGAAGCCACAAAAAACAAGTCTTTGCATGAACCGATTAGAGTCGTCTAACTTGGTTTTGCAGGAGGGTTTTGGATGTGCATGTGAAGGTGGTATAGCAGTGCTCATAATAATTTGATTATGTATGAGATGACTATATGATGTAAATTGATTAACATGACCTGCGTGTCATGATTCGTCATGATGGCTAGAGCCATATGATTATCACTTTAGTGACCTGCATGTCAACCTTAAGTAATGCACTTATTTTATTAGCTATAGAGATAGCAATATTATCTGGTGCATCGACAAGGTGGTGGCAATCTTCGTGAAGGTGAACACCGACGCGAATGCCGAAGACGAAGAAATGAAAGACTTCTCCGTCAGAAAGGGCTATACCATATCATGCTATTATGAATCGCCATAGTTGTTTATCCCTTATGATGCACCCTTCTTGATTGCACGATAGTCGCTTCTTATTAGGGTGATCTCTCACTAAAATATCAAGTAGTTAGTGTTCTCCCAAGTGTTGCACCGTCACGACACCTATCTTTTCGGGGTGCGCCATGGATGCATGGGTACGAACGATTAGAGAAGTGTGAGGCGGGTGAGGTCAGACCTCGCAGCAAGATCACTTGGTTGTCTTGACGTTCATGGCAGGATCGTCCTGATCTTGGAACACATGCATCGAAATATGAGAAAGAGTCACATAGAGATGTGATCGGCAAGTTGGCCTACCGATTAAAATTCCCGTAGTGAGATGATGATTCTATGGCGATGAATTGAAGTCTGGATCTTGTATCACTCAAAATTAATTATGAGAGATATTTATTTGAGTGGGAGCGCACTGTTGAATTAACATGTTTAATTCTCAGTGCAATTAATTATGAACACTGTCTAAGTGTTTCTTGCAAAATAGTTGTAAAATAATGGCCCGCGTTTCCACCTTCCTTGTTAAAATTGAATAGCTGTTAAATATCTGGTTAAAACTTTACGATTGGTAACGTAATGTGAGGATTGTCCTCAAAAGTGCCAAGAAGGACTTTGTCCTATCGCATGCTTTCCGTATCCTCCCGCTAATGCTATGGATCATGTGACTCTCGTCCTTTGATCCAAAAGCTAGAATTCTGTTGCGATCAAGTGGAATATGTTTGCTTACATGAAACCCAAACTTCGAAAGTTGGGATAGTTATATGATATTCATGGAACTGAAAATTATTTTCAGATACAAACAAAGCAATGTTTGTTTGCAAGTATTAGTAAAAGTGTTTACTATGCATTTGACTGTTGGGAAAGGGATCCAGAAGAACACCTGTCATATAATGAAAGGTGAATAAAACAATAACTTAAAGAGAAAGGAAGTGTCCAAAGGGTGTTAGTATGACTTACACGCCTAGGAAGTCCGGGGCTAACACCACTCTTAAGTTGGGTGCCTCTTTTGCGAGTAGGAGAAATACTAAAAGTTAAACTATTAGAAGTATAAAGGCAAAGAGAAAGATGACTGGAATATCCAGCTCATGTATGAATGTCATACAAGTTTTTGATGTATAGTAGGCTGGTCAAAGATATAGTTCTTGGGAATTATGGTTAAACATGTTAATCACTAATTCTTGCGTATTGTGAGTTAATCACAAAGATACCCGCTCGATTGCATTCTGTTGCGAATCAATGTAAGAGCTACTATGGCCTAAAAAGACTAGCCAGAAATGAGGGTAAGGTATACACAGGGAACATAGTAAATGTTACTATACCTTCCATCGGTGTATTGTCGTCTGTATTTATTTTCATAATTCATTTAGAGTTTTACAAACTCTAGCCCATTGCATAAGGTATCCTGCAAGAAGGTTGTTCATAAGAGAACTTTTTATGTTCGATGTTATGAATAACACAAGGGCCATACTTTCATTATGAATGAGATGTATGTTATGAATATTGATAATAATACAATACCTCTGGGTTTACTTTCATAAGTCATTTTAGAGTTTCATACACTCTAGCCCATTGCACAATGTTTGTTGCAAAAGAGTTGTTCATAAAACCAACAATTGTTGTTAAGTATTATGAATAACATGAAGGGCCATGCTTCCATCCAAGATGGGATGTATGTTATGAATATTGATGGTAATATGATACATCCATAACGCTGACGCTAAATGTGGCGAGACTATGAGAATACCACACATGTGTGGCACTACATTTGGTCACATTGGAGAAGCCCGCATGGAAAAATACCATTATGATGGATTTTGAAGTTGTTTGATTTTGAATCATCTAACACTTGCAACTTTCCTCCAAAAAGTGAAGTGACTTAAATACCGTTCACAAGCCATAAGGAATGAGCAACAAACTTATTGGTGATCATACATTTTGATGTGTGTAGTTCAATAAATGTTGTTGCAAGTGGTGGATTTATTTATCTTCAGAAATGACTCAAGTAGATATATGTATATTTACTTCATGAGACGTAAGTCTGGATCTTTTGAAATCATTCGAAAGGTTTTCAAAAATGAAGTAGAAGTTATTGTAACAAGAAAATTATGTTTCTGCAATTTGATTGCACAAAGGAATATTTGAATTACATGTTTAGTGAATGTCTGATGAGTTGTGAAAGGGGTTTCATAACTTGCACCTCCCGGAACACCACTGCAAGTGGAAAGTCCATGGAGATGTAATCTAACCATTTATGACATGGTAAGGTCAAAGATGACATAAATAAATTTGCCATTATCCCTTTTAAAATGATGCTTTAGAGACTGCGGCTTTTACACTGAAAAGAGCTACATCGGGTCTGTTGAAATGAAGCCATGGTATGGTACGCCCAACCATGTTATATATTTTCTTAACATTTGGAATATGGGGCTTGTGTAAAATATTACAAACCTATTCCAAATCAGACAAGTGCTACTTTGTAGGTTATACCAAAATGTTGGGTATTCCTCCCTCACTATACCAAGGCAAATAGTTTTGCCGTGTAACGGTGTGCTTTTAAAGAGAATGGTTCTTTCAAAAAGGTGAGTGGGAGAATAGTGCAACTCGATGAGATAAACAGAATCTTCGTCATCAGATCAAAGTAAAGAGACCTTGGAAGTAATTCCAGAGTTTCCTACTGCGACTGATACGGAAGTCTCTACAATAAAATGTATGAACTTCGGTCGAACTTGCAGCTGAACCACGTAGGCAAGGCTCGTGCAAACCTCTCAGGTGCGCAAACGAGATATTGTTGTTAGACAACATTATACCTATGATACACAAGGAAGCGTTGATGGTCCCTGACTCCAGAATTGGCTAAATGCCAATACAACTCGAGTTAGTTTCCATATAAGTGATTCAAGAATATAACCTTGATACACCTTTCGGAAGACTTAGAGTCTAACGAATATTTATGGAACTTAAAACTGATACGGATAAAAATGTTTTATCCATAAAGCTCGACTTGTTGAAATAACAAGTTCAAGAGTTAGACTACAATGAGGTTGTTTTCATCGTAGCGATGCTTAAAGTCGGTTCGGGTTGACTAGCAATTAATACATATTTCAATCATGAGATATGAAACATGGATGACAATAGGATTTCCATCTGATGGAAATGAAACCAAGGACTTGTATGTGTTACAGTCCAAGGCATTTTGTCTATCCAGAGGATGCTAGTAAGGGTGCAAACTTCAGAGTTCCAACGATGGACAGAAGAGAGCAAAATGGAGTTGGAATCTTCGTGCTTTGATGAAATGGTTAAAGGGGTTTGACTTCATCAATGGGTAACGAAGATGCTTGTAATTCAAGAAAGTAAGTGGGAGCATAATAATATTTCTAAAAACCTTGTGTGCTTGACACATTGTTAATTGGAAATAAATTTCTTGACACGAATTAGGACTTCATTTGAAAATAGTTTTTTGATGAAGTGCTTAGGCTAAATAGCCTCAATATTAGGCATAATGATCTATGGAGATAGATTTACCTAATAGGGCTAAGCAATAAATACATATTGACAAGGTGCTAAAACCTTTTAGCATTTAAAACCGCCAAGAAGTGATTCCTGCCGGAGTCACATGGAAGAGTTTTTTGCAAGACTCGGTGTCCCAAAACACTGATGAGCAAAATACATGATGCAGATTCCACACACTTTTGTGTTTGGATTAATCATGTATTCCATGGTATGTAAAACAATCAGATATGTCCGATACTCCCAAGGTGTTGCGAGTATGGATACTAAAGTGATCAAAGTACTAATCGTGGGACAACAGTGGAAGATGTCATTGAGTACTAGAGTAAGTACTGATGATATGTTTTCTCGCAAGTGGAGATCAGGAAGAGTTCGTTGTAAAATGTTACATCGATACAGTCTTCATCTTTTCTCCATGTGATTTTCGATTTAAGTTAAGGCTTTTGTGTAATACACAATATGGTGGCACGGTAGTTGGAAATTGTTCCCAACAGGATACTGTAGCGAATTCTATAACAAATGACTAAGTATGTTGACGCTTTAGAAGCGACAAACAAGATGTTGAATCATATAGTTCATTCATGAACTTAGTATGGTTCCAAGATGGCTTTTGTCAATGGGACACTACTGCTGGTAGTTTCTCCATAACTCAGTCTGAGGAATCCAGGTTCGACCTATGATTCACATACATAAAAGCCAAGTCCGCACAAAATATGAATTTTGTGAAAGCGTGAAAACGCGAGGATATGTAGAGATAGACACGGAGCTGAAGTTGTCAGATCCGATGGACATCAGGCTATACCACATGCGAAGCATTTTTTACACCGGTATGCCATAAGTGTAAAGTGCATTAGCATTAACTAGATTATTGACTCTAGTGCAAGTGGGAGTCTATAGGAGATATGCCCTAGAGGCAATAATAAATGCTATTACTTATCTCCATGTTCATAATTATGTTTATGTTCCATGCTATAACTGCTATGGTTCTCGAGTCTGCAATAACACGAGGCTCGGAGGAAGACTCATATGCACGTGTGGAATAATAAACGGTAAGAAGTATTCCTAGTCTGGCCTCTAAGACTAGCTCAAGTGTTGCATGATGATTCTGTTTTCCTGGTCATGGGCATGTCTATGCCAGCAACTTTGAGGGTACAATGTTAATAGAACATTTGTGTTGAATCGACCCGGATTGATGTTATGCTATGAGATTCATTCGTCACAAGTTTAATGGTACATAACATAGAGATGGTTAACGTTTGCATGATTCCTTAGACCGTGAGAGTATCGAGTTTCTTCATGCTTGCTTCATGAACCTTGGGGTTTGTTAAACGTCATCCGTAAATGGGTGGCTATTAAGGCGGCTTACGGGTTCATGGAAAAGTATGTCAAGTAACTTGATAGCTCAAGATTGGGATTTGCTCCTCCGACGATGGAGAGATATTCTCGGGCCCTCTCGGTGTTATGCTATCCATAATCGTTTTGCCAGACACCTTGTGATTTGATCACTGGGATGCCGGAACACGGAAACGAGAAAAGAGAACAAAACCGGTAACGAGGTAACTTGCATGGTGGACAATTGTTCGTCCATGGGGATGCAATAAATCTCACCTCAGGTGTTTGTGACATATCGCGAAGCAACAGGAATAGCTCACTGCAACTGGAGGTTCACTCGAATATTTATTCGTGTGGGTATAGGGGTCAATATGGGTGTCCACGGCTCCGATGTTGATCATTGATCAGAAGGGGTTTCGGGTCATGCCTATACTTCACCGAACCTATAGGGTCACACGCTTAAGGGTCATCTATCTGCTGAATACTAGACAAGGAGTTTGAGAGAAAATCATCGAAAAAGTTTCGGACAGCGGAAAAGTTCCGCAGAGGGAGGTCACCGGATGAGTTTCGGTGAAACAAAAAAAGTTGTTTCGGGGTATGCCATTAAGTCAAAATGGTTTCGGCACATGCCTGATAATTCTTGTAGGGTGGCAGAATCATTCTGGAAACTTTTGGGAATTTTCAGAAAAAAAACCGGAAATGTTCCGGAGCTGCCGGAACCGGTTCAGATGCTTTTCACAGATGAAAATCACTAAACTGGAGTTGTTCCAGAATGCGTTGAAAATTATTATCGTGGGTACTGGAAATGTTCTAAGCCCACATAAATATTTTCAGTTTGAACGGATGCTAAAAATGTCGTTGTGAATAGTGAAAGTGCTTTTTGGGATATTTTATGGAAAGCCACCTTTTGGGGCTTTGCCCAAAAGATCTAGGGATGACATGGAAGGGTGGGAACCTCCTTTTGGGGGGGCCCACAAGGGGTGGGACGTTCATGGGTGCAGCTCATCCATGGGGCTCCACTTGTCCCTTGTTTTCACTCTTTAGGTCCTTGGGAAGGACTCCATTTAATGTGGGTTTTGGGTTTTCTTGTAAAACCACCCTACCCCTTGGGATTTCCTATAAATAGAGGTGGAGGGGCATCCCTCCACTCTCATCCCTTGCTCTCATACACATGCCATGCATTATCTGGCTTCTTCTCTCCCTCCCACGAAAAGAGTCTTGTAGAGCCATAAGGTTGTCTAGGTTCTGGCATGAACTAGTTCTGGACGGCAAAGCCCTGCCGGATAGATGACACCGTATGTGTGCTACTCTGTAGAGAGATCGTAGTTTCGGTCTTAGTTCATGAGTGCCTCCCGAAGGACTTTCCGAGTTTCTAAGGTCCTCCCGAAGGGCTGTCCGAGTGATCGTTCGAGTTTCGAAGGTCCTCCCGAAGGGCTGTCCGCGACACCGTCCGGGGGGCTGTTCGACCGCCTCCTGAAGGGCTGTCTGAGGAGCAAATGAGGGTATACATCCTCGCGGTTGGGAGGTTGTAAATCCTAGCTGCGGGGATCTGCACCGCCGTTCGTCATCGACTCTACTTCCGCTGTGCTACGAGTCGGTAATGAAAAAGATCAAACCATGTATGCAGTCTCCATATTGGTCCTGGGCTGGTGTAGGTGAGAAATTTTTTGTTTTCTGCTGCGTTACCCTACAATATCTTCAACTACTGATGTGGTAACTAACCCCTCTGCTGAGGATACCACTACTATTGCTGATGAGAATGCCAGGTTGAAGACATTGCTTGAGACAGGAATGTACAAAAGTATCAAAGGGCATCAGACACTATTTGATGTCCTCAAGAAACAGATTCTGAACCGAAACCCTAGGAAAGAGGGTGTTGGGTTCGAAATGAAAATGAACATTGATGGTTCTTACTGGAAGCCTGAGCAGTACCCCAAAACCACATGGGTTGCTGCAAAGGGACCTTTAGTGGATCCATCTACCTTATCTGGCTTCACTTGTGCTAACCCGTCCATCATTGATGAATCCTTCGATGCAAACTATAAACTATTTAAGAATCAGAATGGTGAAGTGTTTGCCAAGTATATTGGTACTAACTGCAGGAATGGACCACCTTTGAAGAAGATCTGGGTGCCCAAGAGTTGTCTTGAAAATCTTCAGGTGAATGTCATCATGACACCACTTGGGATAAAGACAAACCCCAAACCAAAGGATTCACATGGTCCAAAGGCTTCATACAGACAGAGGACTCACTAGAGTCACCCTAACACAAATGTTTTGCAGGGAAACCATACTCAGACCTATGAATATGAGCGTGTTTCATCAAACCGCCATGTTCATAAGACCAAGAACTATTCTGCTTATTCTTATGAGTATTATTCACCTCCTGTAAGACTATTTGCTAGGGCTCCAAAGCCAAAGTTCTCAGATGCTGCACTTAGACTCATTGCTTCGAAGCCACCCCTGAAGATGTGGGTGGTTAAGAAAACTTAACTCTCTTTTGCAGGGAAAGGTCTCTAGCCGGAAATCAAAGGCGTCAGATGCTATTGCTAGAGACCTAAAACATCTTGTGGGGCGCAAGATAAAATGCCCAAATGGTCTTATTATGTATTTCGTTCCTGAATCACTTGCCATTCATCCTATCAGTCCTAACCTGGATTCGATCTTTCATAATCCACTTGCTTGTCAAATGTTTATGCTTCACAATACTCTTCGTGAAGCCTATCCCCCTAACTGCACTATAGGGTATGGCACCGGCTGCTTCAGAATGGATTATTGATAGTGGATGCACTAACCACATGACTGGCGATCGAAGTCTCCTCATGGACTCAACCTTATGTCCATCTGACAAGAGTCATATCACATTTGCTGACACTGGTAAAAGCAAGGTATTGGGTCTAGGTAGAGTTGCAATATCAAAGGATTAGTACATGGATAAAGTGATGCTTGTTGAATCCCTTGGTTTCAACTTAATGTCTGTACCAATCTTTGTGACTTGAACATGATTGTGATATTTGGAAAATATCGTTGCCTTGTTCTAATGGAATGTGACAAGTCTCTAGTCTTTGAAGGGTACCGAAAAGGTGATCTGTACATGGTAGATTTCTCAGCAGGACCAAAGTTGGCGGTATGTCTTCTAGCAAAAGCTTCAGAGTGCTGGCTCTGGCATCGGAGGCTAGGGCATGCTGGCATGAGAAACTTGTGCACTCTCGTGAAGAAGAAGCATGTCGTAGGCATCGAGGGCGTCAAGTTCAAAAAGGATCATCTGTGTGGTGCCTGCGAAGCCGGGAAGATGACTAGGGCCAAGCATCCCTCGAAGACAATCATGACGACATCACATCCCTTCGAGCTGCTTCACATGGACCTATTCGGCCCTACTCACTACTCCACCCTTACTACAACTGCTTGTCTCTATGGCTTCGTTATTGTTGATGATTACTCTAGATATACCTGGGTGCATATAATTCTCTACAAGACTGAAGTGCAGGATGTCTTCAGAAGATTCACAAATCGTGCCATGACGAACTATGGCATCAAGATCAAGCACATAAGAAGTGACAATGGCACAGAGTTCAAGAACACCGGCCTCGACACTTATCTTGATACATTGGGCATCACTCATGAATTCTCAGCTCCATACACACCTCAGTAGAATGGCATCATGGAGCGCAAGAACAGAACACTCATTGAGATGGCTCGTACGATGCTTGATGAGTACAAGACTCCAAGAAAATTCTGGCCTAAAGCTATTGATACTGCATGCCACATCATCAACCATGTTTATCTTCACAAGCTTCTAAAGAAGACATCATATGAACTACTGACTGGTAAGAAGCCAAATGTAAGCTACTTCAGAGTATTTGGTGCCAGGTGCTGGATCAAGGATCCATATCACACTTCAAAATTTGCACCGAAAGCACATGAAGGTTTTATGCTTGGTTACGGAAAGGATTCGCACTCCTACAGAGTCTTCAACCTCTTTCACTATAAAGTGGTTGAAACTGTGGATGTGTGGTTCAATGAAACTAACGGCTCGCAATGAGAGCACCTGCCAAATGTGCTAGATGAAGTCCCTCCTAGTGAATCAATCAAGCTTATGGGTACTGGAGAAATCATACCTTCAGAGGCACAGGCTGAAGAGGAACTTATTATCTCTGCACCAAATCAACCTGAAGACTCTGCTCAGCCAGAAGCCAATGTTGAAGATGAAGACAATGATCAGCAAGAGCAAAATCTTCGTCCGGCTCATCCTCGTGTTGTAAATGAAGTACAGATTGAGAATATAATTGATAGCATTAGTGCACCCGGTCCCCTTACTCGTTCAAGAGCTACACAACTAGCAAATTTCTATGGGCCTTTGCATTTGTGTCCATATATGAACCCAAGAAAGTTGCTGAAGCCTTCATGGAACATGAATGGTTTCAAGCTATGCAAGAAGAGCTTCAACAGTTCGAGCTGAACAATGTATGGGAACTGGTCAAGCGTCCTGATCCTCGCAAGCACAATATCATTGGCACAAAATGGATCTATCGCAACAAACAAGATGAGCATGGTCAAGTAGTCAGAAACAAGGCCCGTCTCGTTGCTCAAGGATATACTCAAGTTGAAGGAATTGACTTCGATGAAACATTCGCTCCGGTGGCTAGGCTTGAAGCCATTCGCATTCTGCTAGCCTATGCCAACCATCACAACATCCTCCTGTATCAAATGGATGTGAAGAGTGCTTTTCTCAATGGCAAGATTGAAGAAGAAGTGTATGTTGCACAACCACCTGGCTTTGAAGATCCAAAACATCCTGATATGGTTTACAAGCTCAACAAGGCACTGTATGGCCTCAAACAAGCCCCTCGTGCTTGGTATGACACAGTCAAGGACTTCCTGAAGAGCAAAGGCTTCAAACCTGGTTCCCTGGTTCCCACTCTCTTCACGAAGACATATGATGGTGAACTGTTTGTGTGCCAGATCTATGTGGATGACATTATCTTCGGTGCACTAACAAAAGATACAGTGATGAGTTTGGACACATGATGCAAGAGCAATATCAGATGTCCATGATGGGTGAGCTGAAGTTCTTCCTTGGTCTTCAAATCCGCCAGCAAAGGAATGGCATCTTCATATCTTAAGAGAAATACCTCAAAGACTGCCTGAAGAATTTTGGAATGCAAGACTGCAAGGGATACACGACGCCAATGCCAACCAAAAGTCATCTGGGCCCCAACGACAATGGTAAAGAGTTCGATCAAAAGGTATATCGCTCCATGATTGGTTCTTTACTCTATTTGTGTGCATCTAGGCCAGATATCATGCTTAGCATTTGTATGTGTGCCTGATTCCAAGAGGCACCAAAGGAATCACATCACTTAGCTCTGAAGCGAATTCTTCGATATTTGGCTTACACCCCAACACTAGGATTATGGTATCCAAAGGGCTCAGAGTTTGATCTAGTTGGATTCTGAGATGCTGATTATGGTGGTGACAAGGTTGATCGCAAGTCTACATCAGGCACATGTCATTTTCTTGGACAATCTCTTGTCTGTTGGTCTTCAATAAAGCAGAACTGTGTCTCTCTCTCAACTGTTGAATCTGAATACATTTCTGCTGGATCTTGCTGCTCAGCTTCTGTGGATGAAGCAAACTCTCAAGGACTATGGCATCCATCTGAAGCATGTGCCACTCTACTGCGACAATGAAAGCGCCATCAAGATTGCCAACAACCCAGTTCAACATTTGAAGACAAAGCACATTCAGATCCGTCATAACTTTCTCAGAGATCATGTCATGAAGGAAGATATTGATATCATTCACGTCAACAGTGAAGAGCAATTGTCAGATATCTTCACGAAGCCCTTGGATGAGAAAAGGTTTTGCAAGTTACGGTGTGAGCTAAATATCTTAGAATCCTCGAATGTCCTGTAGTTGGACACACATTCTAACGCTTATGCATGTGCTGACTTAGATGTGCAACACACGAAGTAACGTATATCCTCAAATAATGAAGACATACACTCTAAGTGTGAATACATTAATGCGGAAATTGACTTCGGAGCACCACGTTAATCGTGCGCCATGTCTGGGTCTAATAATTCCTATACGGTGGGTAACGCCACCACCAAAATCTTATTTGAAGTGTTTTTATTGGCGTCACATATGCATAGTCTTCGCATTTGGTTTGTCTTCAACATTGAATCAACTTCATGTTTATCTTCACAATGTTGATTTGGTATCATATTGGTATATACATATACTTGTGTTCTGTCCTCTACAACATTCACTTATAGCTATGACTTCTTGTCTGAATCCTTTGATCGGACCCTAACCCCCTCTATGCTTCTACCTCACATTCTATCTATCCAAATCATACGCATTCTATTGAAACCGTCGATTGTCTTCTCTGAGTCCTTGTCAGCAGAAGACACAGAGACAAAAATTGAATCTATTTTAATGCCATATCTCTTTTACCTAAAAACCGGAGAAGCGGGAACGACCACCCGACAATCTAGGCGTGCGTGGGAACATGGAACAACTTCCAAGGTGTTGCATGCATGCCACGCGTCCCTCAGATGTGAACCGCCAGGGGCACCTGTGTAATAATGTTGTGCCGTCCATGTCCCTATAAATATACACCTCACCGCGGTCATTATCTTTTCTTCCACCTCTCCACCCCGCACAAACCCTAGCGCCACCTCTAGCTCTCGACGACACCGGTGATGAAGCGGTTAGCTGCCGCGACCTCACCGACGCCGTCCTCATGCCGGCCGCGGACCTTGTCTCCTCCGCCACCGCCGTAGGTGTCTTTCGTCGCCAAGTTAGGGCACGAAAGATTGAACTGCTCGGCCTCCAACTCCACTCCGTCTAGCAGTTCTTCGTGTGGTAATTAAAATTACCTTTTACCATATTTTTGATCCGATAGATCCATTCTTCATCACCAAAAGTGGTTTCTAAAACTGCAAAATTGGATCTATCCTGTTCTGCATCTCATATCATGCCTAGAATGTTCACTTATGCTTCACTACTAGTTAGATTCCTCACTTGTACCTATTCTTGGATTCGTACAAATTTGGAACCAACTCTTAACAAATAAGTGAATGTATTCGCGTCATGAGGTCAATGTCTTCAAACTGATTTATCTTCAAAATCTCTTGAGAATGCATATGACCTCTTCCCCTTCCCTCGCATCTCTAATGCTATCACAGGTACATGTCCGTGGGAGAATCCCTTGGTTCTCATAGTCTGCATTCATTTGCAGAATTCTTATAGCGTCACATAAATTCTCCTGAAGCCAGTTCCTGTCTGACCAGCAGACGGAAGCCTTTGCAAGTTCTGAAGCCATTTAGTCTGAATTCCATGGCGACAGAAAAGACAGCAAGAAAGGGCGGCAGACAGCACCGTGGGGACACAGCCAAGGACCTGCCACCAGATCTCTTTGAACTATACAAGTCAGACCTTGAAGAGACCTATGGGGAACACAAGAACCGAATCCAATGGATCCGAAGATATTGGGCAGAGGAATGGTTCAAGTACAAATTTGTCACCGCCAAATATGCTGAAAAGAATGCCATCAAGGGCCCCTGGGGAGATATTGTATACAAAGGTCTTCAGCCCAAGTCCAAGTCTGAAGCCATAGCTCTAGGTTTCTATTCTTGCATGGTCCGAGGACCACAGCCTGAAAATGACAATCCATCCAGTCTGCTATGGTGTCGTGAAGACAATCTCTTCAAGCACAACTTCCAGTTTGCCAAAGAGTCTACCAAGAAGAACAAGAAGGACTTTGGACCCGACTTCAACCCCGGTCCATCTGCTCCTCGGGCTGATGGCACTCGTGATGCTGAACCCAATATCATCGGGCCTTTCTACAACCTCGACGGTCTCCTCACTCACATTACTGTTCAGGGGGCAGCTGTGGAGCACTCTGAGCATGACGCTGACACTGATGAAGCGCCAGCTCCACCAAGGCCATAGAAGCAGAAGCAATCTAAGGCTTCAAAGCCCTCTGCTGCTCCTAAAGCTTCGCGTGTGAAGCCACTAGCCACTGCACCACCCGAAGCAAGCGTGTAGTCTGAAGATCTTTATCGCATCTCCAAGAAGACCGAGAAGTCTTCAAAGCAGATGAAGCCCATCCAGCACTCTGGGCAAGAACTGACCCCAACTGATATCTTGTGAAATGAAGAAGCCATCATTGATCTGTCCAGCAACGACGATTTTGGTGATGATGCTCTTGAGATGCTCATAAAGAGCAAGGAGGACGCGGAGATCTTCAATGACCTGTCCCTGTTTGATATGGATATCTTAAACAACTTCATTGATGAATGGTTTGAAAACCCTAGCATCAACATCGATGACCTTGAGCTTCCAATTGGCATCAGTGTCTCTTTCCATAGTGCCATTGCTACTGAGCTGGCTCAAGCTCAGAAGATAGTTGAACTGAAAAACAAGATTGATCATGAGAAAGCTCAGTTCAAGAGGAACATGGCCAATCTCAGCGTGGCAGATGTTCAAAGCTTCAAGCAGATGCTGCATGAGCTCAAGGAGCTGTTTCACCAGAAATGCGAGGAAGCTAAAGGTTTCAGAGAGAGAATGAAATACTTTACTGATAAGAGTGTGCAAGCGCACAATGAGGCTGAGAAGCGCAAGGCACTGGGGCGCCCTGGCATCAACCCCATAATGGCTGCCAAGAAGAAGAAGAAGTCTGCTACGGGACGCACCAAAGAAGTAAGGCAGGAAGCACCTAGCATTGTCGTCCCTGCCAGCATGACAAGCTCGAAGCCTAAGGTCCCCACAACTGCTTCAGAACTGAAGAAGACAAGGGCAGCTGAGGCTGAATCCAGAAAGCGCAAGAGCAAGTATGCCACTGACGATGCTCCACAGACCAAGAAGAGGAAGACAAAGAAGAAAGATCGGGCTGCTCCCATAGAGCCCCTTTTCGTCGAGCCCATCTCAGTTGCTCATCCTGTGTCAGAAAACCAAGAGTGTCAGTTAATTGTTCATGAGCCTGCTTCCACAGAGGCTCCTGAAGCTGAAGACATTCCAGCTGCTAATCCCATCACAGCTGAAGACATTGGTCATCACGACAATGTAGATGATGATGAAGTCCTTCCTCAGATCGAGCGCCAACCAGTATCATCGCCTGTTCTCACAAACAGCGAACTCATCAGCATTGGTCATCCATTGACGCCAACTGCTCAGGATGCATCGTGGGTTGATCACCCACAAGACACACCTAGCAAAGACACACCCAGTACTCCCCCTCCTCAAGTTACCACTCCGGTACTTGAGGATGACAATTACATGGTGAAGACCACCCCATCTCCAAAGGCGTCGCCCGCATTGCGCAGGCTTCGCAAAGGCCCTAGGCCACCGGTCGCCATGCCGAGTGATAACCCACAAGGAAAGGAGATTGCAACAGTTTTCGAGGGTAGAGTATTCAACCCAAATTTATTGATTCGACACAAGGGGAGCCAAAGAATATTCTCAAGTATTAGCAGCTGAGTTGTCAATTCAACCACACCTGGAAACTTAATATCTGCAGCAAGGTATTTAGTATCAAAGTAATATGATAATCATGGTAATGGTAGCAAAAGTAATATTTTTGGGTTTTATAGTGATTGTAACAGTAGCAACGGAAAAGTAAATAAGTGAAGAACAATATAGGAAAAACTCATAGGCATTGGATCGATGATGGAGAATTATGCCGGATGCGATCGATCATGTAACAGTCATAACATAGGGTGACACAGAACTAGCTCCAGTTCATCAATGTAATGTAGGCATGTATTCCGAATATAGTCATACATGCTTATGGAAAAGAACTTGCATGACATCTTTTGTCCTACCCTCCCGTGGCAGTGGGGTCCTATTGGAAACTAAGGGATATTAAGGCCTCCTTTTAATAGAGTACCGGACCAAAGCATTAACACTTAGTGAATACATGAACTCCTCAAACTACGGTCATCACCGGTAAGTATCCCGATTATTGTCACTTCAGGGTTAACGGATCATAACACATAATAGGTGACTATAGACTTGCAAGATAGGATCCAGAACTCTCATATATTGATGAAAACTAATAGGTTCAGATCTGAAATCATGGCACTCGGGCCCTAGTGACAAGCATTAAGCATAGCAAAGTCATAGCAACATCAATCTCAAAACATAGTGGATACTACGGATCAAACCCTAACAAAACTAACTCGATTACATGATAAATCTCATCCAACCCATCACCGTCCAGCAAGCCTACGATGGAATTACTCACGCAAGGGGGTGAGCATCATGAAATTGGTGATGGAGGAAGGTTGATGATGACGATGGCGATGGATTCCCCTCTCCGAAGCCCCGAACGGACTCCAGATCAGCCCCCCCGAGAGAGTTTACGGCTTGGCAGCGGCTCCGTATCGTAAAAACGCGATGAATCCTTCTCTCTGATTTTTTTCTCCCCGAACACGAATATATGGAGTTGGAGTTGAGGTTGGTGGAGCGTCAGGGGGCCCACAAGGCAGGGGCGCGCCCAGGGGGTAGGGCGCGCCCCCACCCTTGTGGACAGGGTGTGGGCCCCCTAACGTGGATCTTTCTTCTAGTACTTTTTATGTATTCCAAAAATAATCTCCGTTGATTTTCAGGTCATTCCGAGAACTTTCATTTCTGCACAAAAATAACACCATGGCAATTCTGCTGAAAACAGCGTCAGTCCAGGTTAGTTCCATTCAAATCATGCAAGTTAGAGTCCAAAACAAGGGCAAAAGTGTTTGGAAAAGTAGATACAATGGAGACGTATCAACTCCCCCAAGCTTAAACCTTTGCTTGTCCTCAAGCAATTCAGTTGATAAACTGAAAGTGATAAAGAAAACTTTTACGAACTATGTTTGCTCTTGTTGTTGTAAATATGTAAAGCCAGCATTCAAGTTTTCAGCAAAGATTATGAACTAACCACATTCGCAATAACATGTAGGTCTCATGTTTACTCATATCAAATGGCATAATCAGCTAGCGAGCAATACTAACAAATCTCGGATGACAACACTTTCTCAAAACAATCATGATATGATATAACAAGATGGTATCACGCTAGCCCTTTCTGAGACCGCAAAACATAAATGTAGAGCACCTTTAAGGATCAAGGACTGACTAGACATTGTAATTCATGGTAAAAGAGATCCAGTCATAGTCATACTCTATGTAAACTAACAGTAATGGATGCAAATGACAGAGGTGCTCTCCAACTGGTGCTTTTTAATAAGAGGATGATGACTCAACATAAAAGTGAATAGATAGGCCCTTCGCAGAGGGAAGCAAGGATTTGTAGAGGTGCCAGAGCTTGGTTTTGAAATAGATATGAATAATATTTTGAGCGGTATACTTTCATTGTCAACATAACAACCGAGAGATCTCCATATCTTCCATGCTACACACATTATAGGTAGTTCCCAAACAGAATGGTAAAGTTTATACTCCCCTCCACCAACAAGCATCAATCCATGGCTTGCTCGAAACAACGAGTGCCTCCAACTAACAAGAGTCCCGGGGGAGTTTTGTTTGCATTTATTTTGATTTGATTTGCATAAAGCATGGGACTAGGCATCCCGGTGACCAGCCATTTTCTCGTGAGTGAGGAGCGGAGTCCACTCCTCTTGAGAATAACCCGCCTAGCATGGAATATACATACATCCCTAGTTGATACATGAGCTATTCGAGCATACGAAACAGAATGTTTATTTGAAGGTTTGGAGTTTGGCACATACAAATTTACTTAGAACGTCAGGTAGATACCGTATATAGGTAGATATGGTGGACTCATATGGAACAACTTTGGGGTTTATGGAGTTGGATGCATAAGCAGTATTCCCGCTTAGTACAAGTGAAGGCTAGAAAAAGACTGGGAATCGACCAGCTAGAGAGCGACAACAGTCATGAACATGCATTAAAATTAATCAACACCGAATGCAAGCATGAGTAGGATATAATGCACCATGAACATAAATATCGTAGAGGCTATGTTGATTTTGTTTCAACTACATGCGCGAACATGTGCCAAGTCAAGCCACTCGAATCGTTCAAAGAGGATACCACCCTATCATACCACATCACAACCATTTTAATAGCATGTTGGCACGCAAGGTAAACCATTACAAGCTCCTAGCTAATTAAGCATGGCATAAGCAACTATAATCTCTAATTGTCATTGCAAATATGTTTCTTCCATAATAGGATGAATCAGGAATGATGAACTAATCATACTTACAAAAACAAGAGAGGTCGAGTTCATACCAGCTTTTCTCATCTCAATAAGTTCATCATATATCGTCATTATTGCCTTTCACTTGCACGACCGAATAGTGTGGATAATAATAATAGTGCACGTGCATTGGACTAAGCTGGAATATGAAATCATTCAATTCAAGAGAGAAGATAAAGTAATATGGGCTCTTTGTTAGATCAACAATAATGCATATAAGAGCCACTCAACATTTTAATCATGGTCTTCTCCTCTCGACCCTCAAAGGAAAGAAAAGAAATAAAACTATTTACACGGGAAAGCTCCCAACAAGCAAAAGAAGAACGAGAAATCTTTTTAGATTTTCTTTTAATTATTACTACTACAACATAAAAAGTAAACTAGCTAAAAGCTACAACTATTTTTTTGTTTTTCTTAAGGTTTATCAAACACACAAGAACAAAGTATAAAAAGGGAAATAAACTAGCTTGGATATTACAATGAAAAAGTATGAGCACCGAGAACTAGCATGAGTGTGTGAACATGAATGTAATGTCGGTGAGAAATACGTACTCCCCCAAGCTTATGCTTTTGGCCTAAATTGGTCTATGGCCACGACTGGCCTGCCGGATATCCAAAGTAATAGTTGGGGTCGTACTGAGAAGGAGCCTCGGGTTGCCACTGGTTGGCAATCTCCTCCGGATCCCACTGGTAAACAGACTGTCGTGAAGGATCAAATTGTGGTTCCGGCCATGGCTCTGTAGCTGATGTGGGGTTTCGGTAGGCGTGAATGGCCTCCGGCGGAACAAGGTACTTGCCTGCAGATACGTCAAACAAGGAAGGAGCAGGCAAAGTGATAGTCTTAGGGCGATTTTTATCAAAAAACAGCTTGTATTTAAGCATCTTTTCCTTATTATTAACGATAAAGTCATGTGCTACCATACTCTTATAGTCTAGAAAAACAGGAGGCGACAACTTTTCTTCTTTCTCATAATGTCTAATAGGTATGTTAAAATGTGCAGTGAGGCGCGAGGCAAAGATGCCTCCAAGGATGGGGCCCTTAGTGCGATTCAGGTTTAACCGCTTGCAACAATAGCGCCCATACTAAATGTGTCATCACAGAACAAGGCATGGCACAAAATAACAATATCAGGGGCACTAAGGTTGCCATAGTTTCCGCGAACAATCAATCATCTACTAGCAAATATTGCAAAGTAACATAGAACAGGAAACTGTACGCTAGTAATTCTTGCATCGGAAACCTTCCTAGTTTCCCCTACATCAATCATATCAATAAACCCTTCCACATCACTACGATGTGGTTCTTCTATGCTTCATGTAAAGGGTATCTTATAGAGCCGGCATAAATCAAAAAGGGACATCTCCTTATACTCATCATATAAATAGAAATCCACCGAAGGTGGTGACCTCCTAGCATGGAAATGAAAATTTTGCACAAAAATATTAGTGTGTAAGAGATACTGTTCGCGTTGGTTGCGGAGGAAGTCGGTGATGTCTGCATTCTCAGCCAACTCATAAAAATCATCATAAATCCCGGTTGATCTCAAGAAATCATCACAAGGCCATTCACACGGCCGAACTTCCGCGGTGCGAGGGAGATTATATTTGGGCCTCTTATCCTCCTCACTTTGCTTGTCCTTCGAGCTTCGGCACGACGAGCCCCTCAAAAATCTCTTCATCTTTTTCTGAAAATTTCTGAAATTTTTAGTAACTTCAAAATAAAAGTGAACCAAACTCAACAAAATTGATAGCAACTACTCCCACAAGTGCCTAGAGACTATATCATCCATTAAAACTACTTTTGACCATATAAATTTGACATGCAAGCTCAAGAACAGGGTCACCTAAGCAACAAAAATTTTCAATGAATAAAGCACTAGAACAAAAACTAATTGGACCATTGGAGGAGTCACATACCAAAGAACAATCCCCCAAAGCAGTTTTGTGAATGGAGCTTTGAGCTAGGAGATCGAAAATGGCAGCAAGATGAGTTAGAACTCGTGTTTGAGCTGGATGGTGATTTTTTTGGGAGGAAGAAGGAGTGTGTGGTAGCTGGAATAAGTGGAGGGGACCCACGTGGGGTCCACGAGGCAGGGGGACACACCCAGGGGGGTAGGGCGCGCCCTCCACCCTTGTGGGCACGTGGCTGCTCCCCGTGCCGTGTTTTTAGTGCCAGACATTCTATAATATTCTAGAAAAAATCATATTTAATTTTCAGGGCAATTGGAGAACTTTTGTTTTTGGGGTATTTTTTATTGCATGGATAATTCAGAAAACAGACAGAAAATACTAATTTTGCTTTATTTAATATAAATAACAGAAAGTAAAAAGAGGGTACAGAGAGTTGTGTTTTCTGACTTCACCCATCTCATGCTCATCAAAAGGAATCCACTAACAAGGTTGATCAGGTCTTGTTAACAAACTCATTTCGAATAACATGAAACCAGAGAAATTTCGAATAACACTAGGTTACCTCAACGGGGATATGCACGTCCCCAACAATAAGAATATCATATTTCTTCTTGACAGTAGGAAGAGGAAATTCAAAACCTCCAATAGTATTTGTTGAAATTTTTCCAATAGAATTGATACTGTGGACTTGAGGTTGTTTCCTTGGAAAGTGTACCGTATGCTCATTACCATTAACATGAAAAGTGACATTGCCTTTGGTGCAATCAATAAAAGCCCCTGCAGTATTCAAAAATAATAATAGACATACTATCGTCCTCGAGAATATCAAGAATAACAAAGTCCGTTAAAATAGTAACGTTTGCAACCACAACAGGCACATCCTCACAAATACCGACAGGTATAGTAGTTGATTTATCAGCCATTTGCATAGATATTTCAGTAGGTGTCAACTTATTCAAATCAAGTGTACGATATAAAGAGAGAGGCATAACACTAACACCGCCTCCAAGATCACATAAAGCAGTTTTAACATAGTTTCTTTTAATGGAGTGATGACCCACAAGTATAGGGGATCTATAGTAGTCCTTTCGATAATTAAGAGTGTCGAACCCAACGAGCAGCAGAAGGAAATGATAAGCGGTTTTCAGCAAGGTATTCTCTGCAAGCACTGAAATTATTGGTAATAGATAGTTTTGTGATAAAGTAATTGGTAACGAGTAGAAAGTAATAAAAGTAAATAAGGTGCAGCAAGATGGACCAATCCTTTTTGTAGCAAAGGACAAGCCTGGAGAAACTCTTATATGAAGGAAAGCATTCCCGAGGACACATGGGAATTATCATCAAGCTAGGTTTCATCACGTTCATATGGTTCGCATTCGGTACTTTGATAATTTGATATGTGGGTGGACCGGTGCTTGGGTACTGTCCTTACTTGGACAAGCATCCCACTTATAATTAACCCCTATTGCAAGCATCTGCAACTACAACAGAAGTATTAAGGTAAACCTAACCATAGCAAGAAACATATGGATCCAAATCAGCCCCTTACGAAGCAACGCATAAACTAGGGTTCAAGCTTCTGCCACTCTAGCAACCCATCATCTACTTATTGCTTCCCTATGCCTCCCTCTAGGCCCAAACAATGGTGAAGTGTCATGTAGTCGACGTTCACATGAAACCACTAGAGGGATGACAACATACATCTCATCAAAATATCGAACGAATACCAAAGTCACATGACTACTAGTAGCAAGACTTCTCCCATGTCCTCAGGAACAAACGTAACTACTCAAAAAGCATATTAATGTTCATAATCAGAGGGGTATTAATATGCATATTGGATCTGAACATATGATCTTCCACCAAGTAAACCAACTAGCATCAACTACAATGAGTAATCAACACTACTAGCAACCCACAAGTACCAATCTGAGGTTTGGATACAAAGATTGGATACAAGAGATGAACTAGGGTTTGCGATGAGATGGTGCTGGTGAAGATGTTGATGGAGATTGACCCCCTCCCTATGAGAGGATCGTTGGTGATGATGATGGTGATGATTTCCCCCTCCCGGAGGGAAGTTTCCCTGGTAGAACAGCTCTGCCGGAGCCCTAGATTGGTTCTGCCAAGGTTCCACCTTGTGCGGCAGAGTTTCGTCTCGTAAGCTTGCTTATGATTTTTTCTCAGACGGAAGACCTCATATAGCAGAAGATGGGCATCGGAGGGCCACCAGGGGGCCCACGAGGCAGGGGGGCGTGCCCCCACCCTCGTGGCTGGTGGGTGGCCCCCCTCTGGTACTTCTTGCGCTCAGTATTTTTTATATATTCTAGAAATAACTTTCGTGAAGTTTCAGGACTTTTGGAGCTGTGCAGAATAGGTCTCTGATATTTGCGCCTTTTCCAGCCCAGAATCCCAGCTGCCGGCATTCTCCCTCTTCATGTAAACCTTGTAAAATAAGAGAGAATACACCTAAGTATTGTGACATAATGTGTAATAACAGCCCATAAGGCAATAAATATCGATATAAAAGCATGGTGCAAAATCTGGGAGTCTGGGAGTCCTGGATTCGGGGGTCTCCGTACAGCCGGACTATATCCTTTGGCCGGACTGTTGGACTATGAAGATACAAGATTGAAGACTTCGTCCCGTGTCCGGATGGGACTCTCCTTGGCGT
Source organism: Triticum urartu (assembly GCF_003073215.2). NCBI lineage: Eukaryota > Viridiplantae > Streptophyta > Magnoliopsida > Poales > Poaceae > Triticum > Triticum urartu. The sequence goes on from NC_053026.1 coordinate 86,176,486, forward strand.
GGAAGGCAAGCTTGGCAATACGGATATGTAGATCTCCTTCCTTGTAACCGACTCTGTGTAACCCTAGCCCCCTCCAGTGTCTATATAAACCAGAGGGTTTAGTCCGTAGGACAACAACAACCATACCATAGGCTAGCTTCTAGGGTTTAGCCTCTACGATCTCGTGGTAGATCAACTCTTGTAATACTCATATCATCAAGATCAATCAAGCAGGACATAGGGTATTACCTCCATCGAGAGGGCCCGAACCTGGGTAAACATCGTGTCCCCCGCCTCCTGTTACCATCCGCCTTAGATGCACAGTTCAGGACCCCCTACCCAAGATCCGCCGGTTTTGACACCGACAACAACCCTGGCAGAAAGCAGGTCGAAACAAGAACAGGAGATTTTTGCGTGATACAGTGGTCAAAACCTTCGGGAGATTATATAATGAATTTTTACCGACCAAAAGAAGTATTGTGGAAGAAAACGTAGTCCGGAAAGCGCACGAGGTGCCCAAGAGGTAGGGGGCGCGCCCTCCACCCTCGTGGAAGCCCCGTGTCCTTTCCGGTCTGCTTCTTATTTTCTTATTTTTTTATATATTCCAAAATGGAGAAATATTGCCATTAGAACTGTTTTGGAGTCGGTTTACTTACCGTACCACGTACCTATTCCTTTTTGGAGTCTGAAACGTTCCGGAAAGTGTCCCTTATGTATTCCTCCGGGGTTATAGTTTCAATAACATCAGTTTCAACATTTATGGGATTACCTGAGATATAATGTTTGATTCTTTGACCATTTACCACCCTCGGATTTGTGCCTTCGAAGTTGCTGATTTTTATGGCACCAGAATGATAGACCTCCTCGATGACGTAAGGACCTTCCCGTTTAGAGAGAAGTTTTCCTGCAAAAAATCTTAAACGAGAGTTGTATAGCAATACATACTCACCTACATTGAACTCACGTTTTTGTATCCTTTTATCATGCCATCTTTTAACTTTTTCTTTAAACAGCTTGGCATTTTCATAAGCCTGGGTTCTCCATTCATCAAGTGAGCTAATGTCAAATAACCTCTTCTCACAGGCAAGTTTGAAGTCATAGTTGAGCTCTTTAATGGCCCAATATGCCTTATGTTCTAATTCAAGAGGTAAGTGATAGGCTTTACCATAAACCATTTTATACGGAGACATACCCATGGGATTTTTATATGCAGTTCTATAGGCCCATAATGCATGATCAAGTTTCTTGGACCAATTCTTTCTAGATCTATTAAAAATATTTTGCAAAATTAATTTGAGCTCTCTGTTGCTCAATTCTACTTGACCACTAGACTGTGATTGATATGGAGATGCAATTCTATGATTAACATCATACTTATCAAGCATTTTACGAAAGGCACCATGAATAAAATGTGAACCACTATCAGTCATTAAATATCTAGGGACTCCAAACCTCGGAAAAATAACTTCCTTAAGCATCTTAATAGAGGTGTTATGATCAGCACTACTAGTTGGAATAGCCTCTACCCACTTAGTAACGTAATCAACAACAACTAAAATATGTGTATACCCATTAGAGGAAGGAAAATGTCCCATATAATCAAAGCCCCAAACATCAAATGGTTCAATAACAAGTGACTGATTCATAGGCATTTCTTTACGTCTACTAATATTACCAATTCTTTGACATTCATCACAAGACAAGACAAACTTACGGGCATCCTTAAAGAGAGTAGGCCAATAAAAACTGGATTGCAATACCTTGTGTGCAGTTCTATCTCCAGCATGGTGCCCTCCATAGGCTTTGGAGTGACACTTGCGTAGGATCTTTTCCTGCTCATGCTCAGGTACACAACGTCTAATAACACCATCTACTCCTTCTTTATAAATATGTGGGTCATCCCAAAGGTAATGCCTTAAATCATAGAAGAAAATTTTCTTTTGTTGGTATGTGAAACTAGGTGGTATCAATTTAGCAACAATGTAATTAGCATAATCAGCATATCATGGAGCAGTATGAGAAGCATTTATGACATTTAGTTGTTCATTAGGAAAGCTATCATCAATAGGTAGTGGGTCATCAAGAACATTCTCTAACCTAGACAAGTTGTCTGCAACGGGGTTCTCAGCTCCCTTTCTATCAATGATATGCAAATAAAATTCTTGTAGCAGGAGAACCCATCTAATAAGTCTAGGTTTAGCATCTTTATTTTCCATAAGATATTTAATAGCAGCATGATCAGTGTGAATAGTTACTTTAGAATCAACAACATAAGGTCTGAACTTATCACATGCAAATACAACTGCTAAAAATTCTTTTTCAGTAGTAGCATAATTTCTCTAGGCATTGTCTAGAGTTTTACTAGCATATTGAATGACATTTAATTTCTTATCAACTCTTTGTCCTAGAACAGCCCCTACAACATAATCACTAGCATCACACATAATTTCAAAGGGTAAATTCCAATCAGGTGGCTGAGCAATAGGTGCAGAAATCAAAGCTTTCTTAAGTATTTCAAATGCTTCTACACAATCATCATCAAAGACAAAAGGAATATCTTTTTGTAATAGGTTAGTGAGAGGCCGAGAAAATTTTGAGAAGTCCTTAATGAACCTTCTATAAAAACCGGCATGACCCAGAAAACTTCTTGTACCTTTGATGTCCTTGGGACACATCATCTTTTCAATAGCATCAGCTTTAGCTTTATCAACTTCAATACCTCTTTCATAAATTTTATGCCCCAAGAAAATACCTTCATTAACCATAAAGTGGCACTTCTCCCAATTCAAGACAAGATTAGTTTCTTCACATCTCTGCAAAACTCGATCAAGGTTGCTCAAGCAATCATCATAAGAGGATCCATAAACGGAGAAATCGTCCATGAAAACCTGACAAATTTTTTCACAAAAGTCAGAGAATATAGCCATCATGCATCTTTGAAAGGTAGCAGGTGCATGACATAAACCAAAAGGCATACGTCTATAAGAAAAGGTACCGAAAGGACAAGTAAAAGTGGTCTTAGCTTGATCATCAGCTGACACAGGTATTTGAGAGAAACCAGAGTAACCATCTAGAAAGCAAAAATGTGTATGTTTAGATAATCTTTCTATCATTTGATCAATAAAAGGCAAAGGGTAATGATCTTTTTTAGTAGCTTTATTTAATTTGCGGAAATCAATTACCATCTATAACATGTAATAATTCTTTGTGGGATCAATTCATCTTTATCATTAGGAACAACGGTAATACCTCCCTTCTTAGGGACACAATGGACAGGACTTACCCACTGACTATCAGCAACGGGATAAATTATACCTGCCGCAAGCAGATTTAATATTTCCTTTCTTACCACTTCCTTCATCTTAGGATTTAGCCGTCATTGGTGATCAATAACTTGTTTGGCATCCTTCTCCAAATTTATTTTGTGTTGATATAGAGTGGGACTAATGCCCTTAAGATCATCAAGAGTATATCCAATAGCAGCACGGTGTTTCCTCAAAGTTTTTAATAATTAATTTTCTTCATGCTCTGAAAGGTTAGCACTAATAATAACATGATATATCTTCTTTTAATCAAGATAAGCATATTTAAGACTATCAGGTAACGGTTTAAGCTCGAACACGGGATCACCCTTGGGTGGAGGAGGATCCCCTAGGATTTCAACAGGCAAGTTGTGTTTCAGAATAGGTCCTTGTTTAAAGAATACTTCATATATTTCCCTTCTTTCATTCATGAACATATCGTTTTCATGGTCGAGCAAATATTGTTCTAAAGGATCATTAGGAGGAACAACAATAGAGGAAAGACCAATAATTTCATCCTTACTAGGTAATTCCTCATCACGGGGTTGTCTACGGAATTTAGAGAAGTTAAACTCATGAGACACCCAAACCAATAGTAACAACATCCTTTTCACAGTCTATCCTAGCATTAACAGTATTTAAGAAGGGTCTACCAAATATAATGGGACAAAAGCTATCTTGTGGGGAACCAAGAACAAGAAAATCAGTAGGATATTTAACCTTCCCACACAAGACTTCAACATCTCTAACAATCCCAATTGGTGAAATAGTATCTGTATTGGCAAGCTTAATTGTAACATCGATATCCTCTATCTCAGCAGGTGCAATATTGTGCATAATTTCTTTGTATAAGGTATGAGGTATTGCACTAGCACTAGCACCCATATCACATAAGCCATGATAACAATGATCTCCTATTTTAACAGAAATAACAGGCATTGCCTATAATAGGTCTATGTTTATCCTTAGCACCAGGCTTAGCAATTCTAGCAGTTTCTTCACAGAAATAAATAACATGCCCATCAATATTACCGGTCAAGAGATCTTTAACCATAGCAATATTAGGTTCAACTTTAATTTGCTCAGGGGGTTTGTGTGTACTAATATTACTCTTGTTGACTACAATTGAAGCTTTAGTATGATCCTTAATTCTAATAGGGAAAGGTGGTTTCTCAACATAAGCAGTGGGAACAACAGGATCATCATAATTGATAGTCTTTTCTTCAACTTTAATAGGTGCAACTACTTTTGTTTCAATGGGAGGATTACATTTAAACCACTTCTCCTTAGGGAGATCAACATGAGTAGCAAAAGATTCACAAAAAGAAGCTACTATCTCAGAGTCAAGTCCATATTTAGTGCTAAACTTACGGAAAACATCAGTATCCATAAAAGATTTAACACAATCAAACTTATGTGTCATACCTGACTCCTTACCTTCGTCGAGATCCCAATCTTCAGAGTTGCGTTTAATCCTCTCCAATAAATCCCATCTAAATTCAATAGTCTTCATCATAAAAGAACCAACACAAGAAGTATCGAGCATGGAGCGATTGTTGTCAGAAAGCCGAGCATAAAATTTTTGAATAATCATTTCTCTTGAGAGCTCATGATTGGGACATGAATATAACATTGACTTAAGCCTCCCCCAAGCTTGAGCGATGCTTTCTCCTTCGTGAGGCCAAAAATTATATATATAATTACGATCACGATGAACAAGATGCATAGGATAAAATTTCTGATGAAATTCCAATTTCAATTGCTTATAGTCCCATGATCCCATATCATCATATAGCCTATACCATGTCAATGCATCTCCCTTCAAAGATAAAGGGAAGACCTTCTTCTTGATAACATCATCGGGCATACCTGCAAGCTTAAATAATCCGCAAACTTCATCCACATAGATTAAGTGCAAATCGGGATGCAATGTTCCATCTCCTGCAAAAGGATTAGCTAGCAGTTTCTCTATCATACCCGAAGGAATTTCAAAGTAAAAATTTTCAGTAGGTTCATTAGGTTGAGGGGTAACTAATTGTGGTTCCGGACGAGGTGAATATACCCCGAACAAACCCCTCAAAGGATTATGTTCCATAGTAACAAGTGACAGTAAATTTCAGCACACTATATAAATTTTTCCTTACCAAATTCCACCTACCGAAGGCGCTTCACTCCCCGGCAACGGCGCCAGAAAAGAGTCTTGATGACCCACAAGTATAGGGGATCTATCATAGTCCTTTCGATAAGTGAGAGTGTCGACCCAACGAGGAGCAGAAGGAAATGATAAGCGGTTTTCAGCAGGGTATTCTCTGCAAGCACTGAAATTATCGGTAACAGATAGTTTTGTGATAAAGTAATTGGAAACGAGTAGCAAGTAATAAAAGTAAATAAGGTGCATCAAGATGGCCCAATCCTTTTTGTAGCAAAGGACAAGCCTGGAGTAACTCTTATAAGAAGGAAAGCGCTCCCGAGGACACATGGGAATTATCGTCAAGCTAGGTTTCATCACGTTCATATGGTTCGCGTTCGGTACTTTGATAATTTGATATGTGGGTGGACCGGTGCTTGGGCACTGTCCTTACTTGGACAAGCATCCCACTTATGATTAACCCCTATTGCAAGCATCTGCAACTACAACCGAAGTATTAAGGTAAACCTAACCATAGCATGAAACATATGGATCCAAATCAGCCCCTTACGAAGCAACGCATAAACTAGGGTTCAAGCTTCTGTCACTCTAGCAACCCATCCTCTACTTATTACTTCCCAATTACTCCCTCTAGGCCCAAACAATGGTGAAGTGTCATGTAGTCGACGTTCACATGACACCACTAGAGGGATGACAACATACATCTCATCAAAATATCGAACGAATACCAAATTCATCTGACTACTAATAGCAAGACTTCTCCCATGTCCTCAGGAACAAACGTAACTACTCACAAAGCATATTAATGTTCATAATCAGAGGGTTATTAATATGCATATTGGATCTGAACATATGATCTTCCACCAAGTAAACCAACTAGCATCAACTACAATGAGTAATCAACACTACTAGCAACCCACAGGTACCAATCTGAGGTTTGGATACAAAGATTGGATACAAGAGATGAACTAGGGTTTGAGATGAGATGGTGCTGGTGAAGATATCGATGGAGATTGACCCCCTCCCGATGAGAGGATCATTGGTGATGACGATGGTGATGATTTCCCCCTCCCGGAGGGAAGTTTCCCCGGCAGAACAGCTATGTCGGAGCCCTAGATTGGTTCCGCCAAGGTTCTGCCTCGTGGCGGCAGAGTTTCGTCTCGTAAGCTTGCTTATGATTTTTTCTCGGACGAAAGACCTCATATAGTAGAATATGGGCATCTGAGGGCCACCAGGGGGCCCACGAGGCAGGGGGGCGCGTACCCACCCTCGTGGCTGGTGGGTGGCCCCCTCTGGTACTTCTTGCGCTCAGTATTTTTTATATATTCTGGAAATAACTTCTGTGAAGTTTCAGGATTTTTGGAGCTGTGCAGAATAGGTCTCTAATATTTGCTCCTTTTCCAGCCCAGAATCCCAGCTGCCGGCATTCTCCCTCTTCATGTAAACCTTGTAAAATAAGAGAGAATAGGCATAAGTATTATGACATAATGTGTAATAACAACCCATAATGCAATAAATATCGATATAAAAGCATGATGCAAAATGGACGTATCATGGAGCATGGTATAGTTGGTACTCCTGGATCTCAAGTTTCTTTGGTATTCCACCCTTAAAAGTATAATTAGCAAGCATGGTGGAAATTTCATCTTCCGGTATCTTTCTTTTATTAGTAACAATTTCCTTCATATATTTAGCATAAGGATTCATTTTAAGCATATCAGTCAAACGCATACGCAAAAAGATAGGTCTAATCATTTCAGCAAAGCGCTCAAAATCCTCATCATCCTTTTTCTTGGATGGTTTAGGAGGAAAAGGCATGGGTTTCTGAACCCATGGTTCTCTTTCTTTACCGTGCTTCCTAGCAACAAAGTCTCTCTTATCATAACGTTGATTCTTTGATTGTGGGTTATCAAGATCAACAGTAGGTTCAATTTCTACATCATTACTATTGCTAGGTTGAGCATCAACATGAACATCATCACTAGGTTCATGTTCATTACCAGATTGTGTTTCAGCATCAAAGATAGAAATATCATTGGGATTCTCAGGTGTGTCAATAACAGGTTCACTAGAAGGATGCAAAGTCCTAACATTTTTATTTTTCTTCCTCTTAGAAGGACTAGGTGCATCAACGTTTTTTCTTTGAGAATCGTGCTCAATTCTCTTAGGGTGGCCCTCAGGATACAAAGGTTCCTGAGTCACTTTACCTCCTCTAGTTGCAACTCTAACAGCAAAGTCATTATTCTTACTATTCAATTCATTGAGCAAATCATTCTGAGCTTTAAGTACTTGTTCTACTTCAGTGGTAACCATAGAAACATGTTTACTAATAAGTTTAAGTTCACCTTTAACACTAGCCATATAATCACTCAAGTGTTCAATCATATAAGCATTATGTTTCAGTTGTCTACCAACATAAGCATTGAAGTTTTCTTGTTTAACAATAAAATTATCAAACTCATCTAAGCATTGGCTGGCAGACTTATAACAAGGAATATTGCCTTCATTAAATCTATAGAGAGAATTTACCTTTACTACCTGTGTCGTTATCAAGATCATGTATTTCTTCAACAGGAGGCAAATTAAGACCATGTATTTCTTTAATAGGTGGTAAATTCTTAACATCTTCAGCTTTAATACCTTTTTCTTTCATAGATTTCTTTGCCTCTTGCATATCTTCAGGACTGAGAAATAGAATACCCCTTTTCTTCTAAGTTGGCTTAGGAGTTGGTTCAGGAAGTGTCAAATTATTTTCATTGGTCAACATATTATTCAATAGAATTTCAGCTTGATCAACAGTTCTGTCCCTGAAAACACAACCAGCACAACTATCCAGGTAATCTCTGGAAGCATCGGTTAGTCCATTATAAAAGATATCAAGTATTTTCATTTTTCTTGAGAGGATGATCAATCAAAGCATTAAGTAATTGGAGAATCCTCCCCCAAGCTTGTGGGAGACTCTCTTCTTCAATTTGCACAAAATTATATATTTCCCTTAAAGCGGCTTGTTTCTTATGAGCGGGGAAATATTTAGCAGAGAAGTAGTAAATCATATCCCGGGACTACGCACACAACCAGGATCAAGAGAATTAAACCATATCTTAGCATCACCCTTTAATGAGAACAGAAATAAATTAAGGATATAATAGTAGCGAGTTTTCTCATCATTCGTGAACAGGGTAGCTATATCATTTAATTTAGTAAGATGTGCCACAACAGTTTCAGATTCATAGCCATAGAAAGGATCAGATTCAACCAAAGTAATTATATCAAGATCAATAGAGAAATCATAATCCTTATCAGTAATAAATTGTAGGATCTAGAAGTAGACGTGTCTAGAGGGGGGTGATTAGACACTTAGTGCTAAAGTTGCAATTTTTAAGCTTTTTCGGTTTAAGTGGAGTTTAGGCACAATTTCAACACACACAATACATATCAAGCAAGCATGCAAAGAGTATATGAGTAGCGGAATGTAAAGCATGCAACTTGCAAGAATGTAAAGAGAAGGGCTTGGAGAATTCAAACGCAATTGAAGACACGGATGTTTTTCCCGTGGTTCGGATAGGTGGTGCTATCCTACATCCACGTTGATGGAGACTTCAACCCACGAAGGGTAACGGTTGCGCGAGTCCACAAAGGGCTCCACCCAAGGGCAAAGGTTGCGCGAGTCCACACAGGGCTCCACCCACGAAGGGTCCACGAAGAAGCAACCACCCACAAAGGGTCCACGAAGAAGCAACCTTGTCTATCCCACCATGGCCAACGCCCACACAGGACTTGCCTCACTAGCGGTAGATCTTCACGAAGTAGGCGATCTCCTTGCCCTTACAAACTCCTTGGTTCAACTCCACAATCTTGTCGGAGGCTCCCAAGTGACACCTAGCCAATCTAGGAGACACCACTCTCCAAGAAGTAACAAATGGTGTGTAGGTAATGAACTCCTTGCTCTTGTGCTTCAAATGATAGTCTCCCCAACACTCAACTCTCTCTCATAGGATTTGGATTTGGTGGAAAGAAGATTTGAGTGGAAAGCAACTTGGGAAGGCTAGAGATCAAGATTCATATGGTAGGAATGGAATGTCTTGGTCTCAACACATGAGTAGGTGGTTCTCTCTCAGAACATATGAGTTGGAATGATGTGTGTGTTCTGATGGCTCTCTCATCGAATGAGAAGAAGGTGGAGGGGTATATATAGCCTCCACACAAAATCCAACCATTACACAGTTTTCCAATCTTGGTGGGACCGAATCAATAAACTCGGTCGGACCGAAAATGTAAACCTAGTGACCGTTAGTGATTTTCGGTGGGACTGACATGCAACTCGGTGGGACCGATATGGTTAGGGTTTGGGCATAACGTAATCTCGGTGAGACCGATTACACAAACTCGGTGAGACCGAGTTTGGTAATTAGCTAACCAGAGAGTTGGTCAGGCAAACTCGGTGGGACCGATTTGCTCTTTCGGTGAGACCGAGTGGAACTCGGTGAGACCGAAAAGTTACAAAGGGGAAACACTGAGTTTACATTGCAATCTCGGTGGGACCGATTCGCTCTTTCGGTGGGACCGAAAAGTTACGAAAGGGAAACAGAGAGTTTGCAACCCCATCTCGGTGAGACCGAGATCCTTATCGGTAGAACCGAATTGCTAGGGTTTGGCAGTGGCTAATGACAAGTGAAACTCGGTGGCGCCGGATAGGAAGAATCGGTAGGACCGAGTTTGGCTTAGGGTTTAGGTCATATGTGGATATGGGAAAGTAGTTGAGGGTTTTGGAGCATATCACTAAGCACATGAAGCAAGAGGCTCATTAAGCAACACCTCATCCCTCCTTAATAGTATTGGCTTTTCCTAAAGACTCAGTGTGATCTTGGATCATTAAATATAAAATGAAGAGTCTTGAGCTTTTGAGCTTGAGCCAATCCTTTGTCCTTAGCATCTTGAAGGAGTTCCCACAACCTTTAGTCCATGCCACTCCATTGTTGAACTTATCTGAAATATGCTAGATAGAGATGTTAGTCCAACAAGAGATATGTTGTCATCAATTATCAAAACCACCTAGGGAGCACTTGTGCTTTCATAAAGATAGGTGAAATAGCATAAGCAGGATCATATTTCATTCTAGCATTCAGAGATTTTTCTTTAAGCTTAGCTAATAGTTTCTTAAGATCACTTCTATAATTGTAGGCAAGAAAGTCTCTAGCAGTTTCTTCATCCATAACATAACCCTCAGGAACAATAGGCAATTCATATCTAGGGGGAGAATCTTCGTCATCACTTTCATCAATATTATCAGTTTCAATAATTTCATTCTCTCTTGCCCTAGCAAGTTGTTCATCAAGAAATTCACCAAGTGGCACAATAGTATCAACAATAGAAGTAGTTTCATCATAAGTATCATGCAAAGCAGAAGTGGCATCATCAATAACATGCGACATATCAGAATTAATAGCAGAAGCAGGTTTAGGTGTCGTTTCTTATGAGTTTAATAATCCTTCAAGTCATTCCTAGCCCGATCGGCTATATCATTATCGTGCTAAATTTTAATTGTGCTACCTGGTCCAGGTTCTCGGCGCATAATTTTTGACAATGAGCTAATCTTACATCGAACTTCCTCGTCATATCATTTCTCCTTGAACATCAAACTTGATTTCGAGTTTATGTCGTACCCTTGGTTCCCATAACTTTTCGCTTTATCATCATTTGACTTGATGGCATCGCCGATCGATTACATCTTCATGAAATATCTTGACAAATGTGTCATGATCATCATCAGCATTCTGAGCTCTTCCAGGATGTCAATTGAGTTCATGATGAAAAATACCATCCTTGCCCTCGATGATCTGTGTTATCATCGACAACTGTATTGACTTCCCTCCAACACAAACTTGTTCGTGTTTTGTGTTATACCTTGAGATCCTTGCTATCCAGCAATTATTCTTCTTTACCTTGGAGTATTAGCATCTTTTATGTCAAGGATATTGTGAGAATTGCTCCACCTCTTGAGAATTCTTGATATAGTAATACTTCTCGCCATCTCCCTTCGTTTTCTGATCCCCGTGTTGTTTCTAACCTGAATACCGATAATTGAACTATGATGCGTGAATTCAAAACTTCTAGCAATCCTATTGCTTTGGAGTTAATGGTCGATAGTTAATTCTTAGACTATTGGTTATCGAATCAACATTCTAACATTGATCATGCTACCTAAGCCCTTATTTTGGGTGCACTTTTACCGATGTTTAACTGTGTATGTTTTCCTCGATCATACCTCGTTATATCAGTTGATATGACAAGTGTTACCTCCTTGTTCACATAATTATGGAAATCCGTCTTTGGTTAATCTCGATGAATTGTTGCTGACTCCATCAACCACATCCTCATTTTCTCCTTGTTTAATGATGAACTTTTGTTTTGTAACTTGCTTCTATAGTTCATTTCCCGAGAATCTTATAATGTCATCTTGTCAATTTGTGTTGCACCTTTTCTTCTCAGGCATCCTAAGTCTGAGGTATCCCAACACCAATTAGATCCCTCAATCAGATATGCTGGTGGGAACATATTTCCAAGAGTAATAACAATGGTCTTTATATGACCTGGTAAGGTGATATCGTGCCTAGCACACCTGGCCGGAGGACCTATTGTTACCGTTTCCTTTTTAGCAAGGCTATCCTTTCTTCCATGAGGAAATTGTAAGACTTATTCTACAAGTCGTTCCTGATGGATCCTTTGTGTTTCCAAAGTCTGATCTTTACCCAGTGACCATGTCAGTGCTATCTCGAAGCATGTCTGTGGTACTCCAATTTTCAACAAGAACATTTGAAGCCCAATGCTAAATGTTTCATGCTCAATTATCCAAACACCGTTGTATGGGTAATGTCATGAAATTTCTCTCCCCTTACCTAAAGAGTTTTCTACATTATATCATGTCATGGATATCATGCTCTGTTTGTCCTTGGGAAGGATATACCCTTGAAATATGTGTTTAAACACATTTTCCTTTCCATTGTTCTGTTGGATCTGATAATCATAATTTCCTTTCCGTTGTTTTGTTTAACCTTCCTTGTGATCTATATGATATAAGTAGTAATATTTCCCTGCTTATGTAAACACCTCGGTTGTACAACTATGTCAGTAAGACCCTGTTAATATTGTTGATAACATTCCGGTAACCACCGATGGACGAGAACTTTACCTATTGGTCCGCTTCGTTCAATGAGCAGGAAAATGATTCTCTTTGTCCCTCGCCCTTGGTACCGGCATTATTGCCAACATAACTGGCAGGCTATCCTCTGACATGCCTTGCTATCATGACCGTGCAAAATGTCAGCGCCCCTTATCTACTTTTGGCCCACATGGTGGGCCCATAACCCACAGTTCCACATGATCGAAACCTGACTCTCCTATACACCCATGTTCCCAAAGTCAATACTCACGCTTGGCTTCGTGTGTAATTCACGAGCCACCTTCCTAGTGATATATTCTGGTATCAGACGCAATACTTATTCTCGTTCTTCTGAACCCCTTTCATAGTCTGTTTCAGGCATCGAACAATTGCCTGCCTGCTCGAAACTTTCCATGATACCTCCTTACTTTGCTCTCGATATTTTCTTAAATTTCAATTTGAGAGATAGTTTAGTCACCTTCCCCGATGTTATCGACCAGGTAGTCGACCTCACAGAGGCCCGTTCTCCCGGAATACCCACCCTTTATTCTTTCGTAAGTACGATGGAGTTCCCGAAGAAAGGATGTCGACTTCATCATGATGACCTGAAGCAGAGAATTGAAGACATCAATGGAAGTGATCAACTTCTTCGAGAGGAGCATGCCAAGACCGAGAAGATCCGTTATAATATCATAACCAGACATTTCCCCCTTACTCTACCTCTTAAATCTCGGGACGAGATTTCTTGTAGTGGAGGAAGAATTGTGATGCCCGGATAATTAAGCTATAGCGAACCTCTGCTAATGATGCCACGTCACTCGGTTACTATTGTTAATCTCGTGTTAGTTCAAACCCGATTCAAATTCTAATTTAAAATAAAGTCAAATTATTATTTCTTCAAATAGTAAAACAAAAATGTTCGTTGTGTTGAAAATATTAAATAGAAATTTTGATGAATTAACCAACCTCATTTGAATTATTAAAATGCCCTTAACAAATTAATATGTGGTCCAACAACACATAGCTTGGCCATTTTGAATTCTAAAAATAATTATCCTTTTCCAAATATTCTACAAACTTGTTTGTGGCTCAACAATATTGTCGTCAATTTTTGTGCGAAGTTTCACCTTCGACTAAATTCATTTGGTCACTCAATTAAAATGAAGAGTAGTAAAGAAATAAAGAAAACCAGAAAAGACTAGCTAAGGGAAAATAGAAAAGAGGAGGACCTACTCTACTGGAAGATTTATCCCATCTAGCACCATAGCAGACCCAGCCCACACAGGCCTCCTTCTGCCTCCAGCTACAGGAGAGAGAGGTCGTGGCGTCATCCATGGCGCCTTGGCCATGGATGGCCTCCACGTCGCCCTCCCCACGACCTATATGGATGTCGACCGAAACCCTAGAGCACTCCCTTCCTTTCCCCCCTCAATCCCCCTGCGCCCCCTACATCTACTGCTCGGATTTGAGCTCGGAAGATCCGCGGTGACCGCTGCCTCTCCGTTGATTGATGCATCCACAGGCCCCTCCGGCATGCGAGGGCACGTCCTGGAGGTCCGTCCCGGTCGACAGCGTCCGTTCCGGCCGTTGGAGCAAGCAGGGGAGCCGCGTAGAAGGCGTCATCGTCTTCTTCTTCGTCCGGCCATCTCAACCCTCCGTCACCAGCGCCTCTCCGGTCCACCTCAGCCTTACTCAAGCACCTCTTCTGGCTCGCGGTGAGCTCCTCTCCCGTTTCCCCTGTTTTCCCGATTCGATTCATCGCCTTAGATGCCGCCGCGCAACGCCGCGCCTGCCATGGCCGAAACCCCGCCGTAGCCGCCCCAGGCTCGCCCCACGCGCGCTCGCTGCACCCGTGGTCGTGCTCCCCGTAGCTCTGGCCGTCCCAGGCCGCGCCCTCGTGCGTGTGTCCGCTCGGGCTGTGCCCCTACTGCTGTTGCGCTGGTAATTGCTGCAGCTTGTGACTGCCGCTGCTATTTGCTGCTCTACTTGGCTGCAGCTCGGTGCTGTTGCCGCCTGCTATTGCTCCTTGCCGCCACCCGTGCCCACCTCCACAGCCGCCGTGCCCGGCCGCAGCCGCCAGCGTCCACCTTAAGCCCGAGCGCTGGCCATGCCATTCTCGCCCAAGCTCCCCGCGCTCGCGTCCGCTGGTTCCTGTCGCGCCCGTGCTGGTGCGCTGCTGCTGCTGCTCATTGTACTGCTGTTGTTTATGTCGCTGCTGTTGCTCATGCTATTGCCGATGATTCTACTGCTGCCTAGTGTCGTTGTTGCTTTCTACTGCCGCTGTTGTGACCGGCCATGGTCTAGTTAGTAGCTAGTTTAGGAATAGTTAGTGCTTAGGTTAATAGATTGTCTAATAAGGTGTAGTCTATGACGTGTGGTCTCGCTGAATTAGATTAAAGAAATATCATGTAGGAAATTATTAAAACACAAACATGTGGGTCCCCTGTTAGTTAAACTATTTTAAATAAAATCTGTTAAGTAGTAGTCAATGACAAGTGGTCCCTGGCCAGTTTGGCTAGTCAACTGGTCCACAATTGACTGTTGACTAAGCAATCAACTGGGCCCATTGTCAGCCAAACAAGTACATCTCTGAGTACACTCTCTGTGTACCCATAGCAATTAAGGTTAATATATTTTTGAATTAAAATTAAATCCAGAAAAATTAGAAAATCATTTAACACTTTGAAAATTTAAAAAATAATTTGTAACTCGGATGAAAATACTTTGTACATGAAAGTTGCTCAGAATTTCGAGACGAATCCGGATACGCAGCCCGTTCGTCCGCCACACGTCCATAGCATAGCGAACACACAATTTTCCCCCTCCGGTTCGTCTGTCTGAAAACGCGAAACACCGGGGATGCTTTCCCGGTTGTTTTCCCCTTTCGCCGGTATCACCTCCTATTGCGTTAGGGCACACCTAGCACCGTTACTTGTCATGTCATACATCGATATGCATGTGTTTGCATTGTATTCATTGTTTATTCCCCCTCTTCTCTCCGATAGACTAATAGACTAACGTCGCTGCTAGTGCCCCAATCGACTACGGTGTTGACGACCCCTCTCTCTTGCCAGAGCAACCAGGCAAGCCCCCCCCCCCTTGATCACCAGATATCGCCTACTCTTCTCTATACTGCTTGCATTAGAGTAGTGTAGCATGTTACTGCTTTCCGTTAATCCTATTCTGATGCATAGGCTGTCATTGTTGCTATAGTTGTTGATACCTTACCTGCAATCCTAAATGCTTAGTATAGGTTGCTAGTTTATCATCAGTGGCCCTACATTCTTGTCAGTCCGCCATGCTATACTATCGGGTCGTGATCACTCGGGAGGTGATCATAAGTATATACTTATACATAATATATGATACTTGTGGTGACAAAAGACGGGTCGGCTCGAGGAGTACCCGCGAGTGATTCACGGATTGGGGGCTGAAAGGACCTTTGTCCCGACGGCCCTCTGGGTGGATCTTTGTGGCGGAGCGACAGGGCAGGTTGAGACAACCTAGGAGAGAGGTGGGCCTGCCCTGGTCGGCGTTCGCGGTGACTTCAAGATAACACGCTTAACGAGATCTTGGTATTTGATCTGAGTCTGGCTATTGGCCTATACGCACTAACCAACTACGCGGGAATAGTTATGGGCACTCGACGTCATGGTATCTGCCGAAGACTTCGTGACGTCAGCGACTGAGCGGCGCACGCCGCGTTGGACCGCGTAACGTAACTTCCTTTGTAATGGAGGTTGCTAGGTCTGCTCACCGGCCGCGTACGCAACGTGCAGGTGTGCAATGGGCGATGGGCCCAGACCCCTGCGCGCATAGGATTTAGACCGGCGTGCTGACCTCTCTGTTGTGCCTAGGTAGGGCTGCAACGTGTTGATCTTCCGAGGCCGGGCATGACCTAGACAAGTGTGTCCGGACAAAGGGGATCAAGCATTTTGGGAAATGTGGTGCACCCCTGCAGGGAAGTTAAACTATTCGAATAGCCGTGATCTTCGGTAACAGGATGACTTGGAGTTGTACCTTGACCTTATAACAACTAGAACCGGATACTTAATAAAACACACCCTTTCAAGTGCCAGATACAACCCGGTGATCACTCTCTAACAGGGCAACGAGGAGAGGATCGCCGGGTAGGAATATGCTATGTGATGCTACTTGGTGGACTTACCTTCTACTCTCTTCTACATGCTGCAAGATGGAGGAGGCCAGAAGCGTAGTCTTCGACAGGACTAGCTATCCCCCTCTTATTCCGGCATTCTGCAGTTCAGTCCACATATGATACCCCTTTTCCATTTGATACCAATGCATACATATGTAGTGTAGCTCCTTGCTTGCGAGTACTTTGGATGAGTACTCACGGTTGCTTTGCTCTCCCTTTTCCCCTTCCTATACCCGATTGCTGCGACCAGGCGATGGAGTCCAAGAGCCAGACGACATCGCTGACGATGACTCCTACTACTCTGGAGGTGCCTACTACTACATGCAGCCCGCTGACGACGACCAGGTGTAGTTTAGGTGGATCCCAAGCAGGAGGCCTGCGCCTCTTTCGATCTGTATCCCAGTTTGTGCTAGCCTTTTTAAGGCAAACTTTTTAAACTTATGTCTGTACTCAGATATTGTTGCTTCCGCTGACTCGTCTATGATCGAGCTCTTGTAGTCGAGCCCTCGAGGCCCCTGGCTTGTAATATGATGCTTGTATGAATTATTTTAATTGTAGAGTTGTGTTGTGATATCTTCCCGTGAGTCCCTGATCTTAATCGTACACGTTTGCGTGTATGATTAGTGTACGATCAAATCGGGGGCATCACAGACACTCTGTTTGTCTATGTATTCACACATGTACTAAGTTTCCGGTTAATACAATTCTAGCATGAATAATAAACATTCATCATGATATAAGGAAATATAAATAACAACTTTATTATTGCCTCTAGGGCATATTTCCTTCAGTCTCCCACTTGCATTAGAGTCAATAATCTAGATTACATAGTAATGATTCTAACACCCATGGAGTCTTGGTGCTGATCATGTTTTTCTCGTGAGAGAGGCTTAGTCGACGTGTCTGCAACATTCAGATCTATAAGTATCTTACAAATCTCTATGTCTCCCTCCTGACTTGATCGCGGAAGAAATTGAAGCGTCTCTTGATGTGCTTGGTTCTCTTGTGAAATCTGGATTCCTTTGCCCTGGCAATTGCAGCAATATTGTCACAAAAGATTTTCATTGGACCCGATGCACTAGGTATTACACCTAGATTGGATATGAACTCCTTCATCCAAACTCCTTCATTTGCTGCTTCTGAAGCAGCTATGTACTCCGCTTCACACGTATATCCCGCCATGACGCTCTGCTTAGAACTGCACCAACTGACAGCTCCACCATCCAATAAAAATACGTATCCGGTTTGTGACTTAGAGTCATCCGGATCAGTGTCAAAGCTTGCATCGACGTAACCGTTTACGATGATGTCTTTGTCACCTCCATAAACGAGAAACATATACTTAGTCCTTTTCAGGTATTTCAGGATGTTCTTGACCGCTGTACAGTGATCCACTCCTGGATTACTTTGGTACCTCCCTGCTAAACTAATAGCAAGGCACACATCAGGTCTGGTACACAACATTGCATACATGATAGAACCTATGGCTGAGGCATAGGGAATGACTTTCATTTTCTCTATATCTTCTGCAGTGGTCGGGCATTGAGTCCGACTCAACTTCACACCTTGTAACACAGGCAAGAACCCTTTCTTTGACTGATCCATTTTGAACTTCTTCAAAACTTTATCAAGGTATGTGCTTTTTGAAAGTCCAATTAAGCGTCTCGATCTATCTCTATAGATCTTGATGCCCAATATATAAGCAGCTTCACCGAGGTCTTTTATTGAAAAATTCTTATTCAAGTGTCCTTTTTTGCTATTCAGAAATTTAGTATCATTTCCGATCAACAATATGTCATCCACATATAATATCAGAAATGCTACGGAGCTCCCACTCACTTTCTTGCAAATACAGGCTTCTCCAAAAGTCTGTATAAAACCATATGCTCTGATCACACTATCAAAACATATATTCCAACTCCGAGAGGCTTGCACCAGTCCATAAATGGACCGCTAGAGCTTGCACACTTTGTTAGCACCTTTTGGATCGACAAAACCTTCTGGTTGCATCATATACAACTCTTCTTTGAGATATCCATTAAGGAATGCAGTTTTGACATCCATTTGCCAAATTTGATAATCATAAAATGGGCAATTGCTAACATGATTCGGACAGACTTAAGCATCACTACGGGTGAGAAGGTCTCATCATAGTCAACTCCTTGAACTCATCGAAAACCTTTCGCAACAAGTCGAGCTTTGTAGATAGTAATATTACCGCCAACGCCAGTCTTCTTCTTGAAGATCCATTTATTCTCTATGGCTTGCTGATCATCAGGCAAGTCAACCAAAGTCCACAGTTTGTTCTCATACATGGATCCCATCTCAGATTTCATGGCCTCAAGCCATTTTGCGGAATCTGGGCTCATCATCGCTTCCTCATAGTTCGTAGGTTCGTCATGGTCAAGTAACATGACCTCCAGAATAGGATTACCGTACCACTCTGGTGCGGATGTTACTCTGGTTGACCTACGAGGTTCGGTAGTAACTTGATCAGAAGTTTCATGATCATCATCATTAGCTTCCTCACTAATTGGTGTAGGAATCGCTGGAACTGATTTTTGTGATGAACTACTTTCCAATAAGGGAGCAAGTACAATTACCTCATCAAGTTCTACTTTCCTCCCACTCACTTCTTTCGAGAGAAACTCCTTCTCTAGAAAGGGTCCTGTCGGTGTCAAAACCGGCGGATCTCGGGTAGGGGGTCCCGAACTGTGCGTCTAAGGTGGATGGTAACAGGAGGCAGGGGAAACGATGTTTTACCCAGGTTCGGGCCCTCTTGATGGAGGTAAAACCCTACGTCCTGCTTGATTTATTCTTGATGATATGAGTATTACAAGAGTTGATCTACCACGAGATCGGAGAGGCTAAACCCTAGAAGCTAGCCTATGGTATGATTGTATGTTATTGTGTCCTACAGACTAAAACCCTCCGGTTTATATAGACACCGGACAGGGCTAGGGTTACACAAGGTCGGTTACAAGGGAGAAGATATACATATCCGTATTGCCTAAGCTTGCCTTCCACGCCAAGTAGAGTCCCATCCGGACACGAGACAAATTCTTCAATCTTTTATCTTCATAGTCCAACAGTCCGGCCAAAGGATATAGTCCGGCTGTCCGGAGACCCCTAATCCCGGACTCCCTCAGTAGCCCCCGAACCAGGCTTCAATGACGATGAGTCCGGCACGCAGTGTTGTCTTCGGCATTGCAAGGCGGGTTCCTCCTCCGAACATATCACGGAAGAGTTTGAATACCAGGACAGTGTCTGACCCTGCAAAATAAATTCCACATACCACCGTAGAGAGAATAATATTTCCACAAATCTTAATCTACTGACATGCTTTGGCAACATGACGTCAGGCCATAGCTCGGTGATTATTCGAATCGTTTTTCTTCAACCAGCTCCACACATAACACGAGGCGGTTTCTTGACACGTCTTGTCAAAGCAGAGATCGTGTTCCCCTAATTACGTGATCCTCATCAATACGGTCGTGGGTAACCCAACCGTGCCTAGGACTCCTAGATTCTAGGCAAGTCCCAAACGACCACTAGGAGGATGCTTGATATTCACCCTCTTTATAAAGGGACAAGGCTTTTACTTTTTCCCCTCTCGTGCTCAATCGAATCCTTCTCCCGCCTCGAGTTCTAACACCCAAAGCTCAGGTCAGGTGCTTCGGACCTTCAATCATGTCCGGATCCAGCCTTCAAGGCCGGTGGATGCCCTCCTCCGTTACGGAAGAGGATATCAAGAAGTTGAGGGAGGCCAGATACCTGACCGCCGAGGTTTCGCATCAGCTGCCTGCCCGAGGGCAGGTCGTCCCTACTCCCGAACCCAACGAGAACGTTGTGTTCATCTCCCACTTCCTCCGAGGCCTAGGCCTCACCCTGGATCCCTTTGTTAGGGGTTTGATGTTCTATTACGGGCTAGATTTCCACGATCTAGCCCCGGACTCCTTTCTCCACATCTCGGCATTTATTGTCGTGTGTGAGGGCTTCCTCCGCATTACCCCTCACTTCGGCCTGTGGCTCAAGACCTTTGACGTGAAGCCGAAGATGGTCGAGGGGCAGTATGCAGCGTGCGGAGTCGCATTAATAAGCAAGATAGCAGGAGCTCCGTGGCCAAAAGGTTCCTTTCTAGAGGTGTCCGGATTATGGCAACGGGAGTGGTTTTACATCACAGCTCCCAGAAGTGCCAAGTGGGTGGCTGCCCCTGCTTTCCGCTCGGGCCCTCCACCACAACTGATGTCATGGATTAGCAAAGGACTGAGCTGGGGTCCAGCCAAGGACGTGCCTATACTGCAGAGCCGCATTCAAGATCTCTTTGAAGGAGATTTCAGTCTGGTTACGGTGGTGCAAGTCATGCTAGTTCGACGAATCTAGCCATGCAAACGCCGGCCCCTCCGCATGTGGGAGTTCAACCCAGAAGGGCCGCGCACTATTCAGAATTTCCTCGACCTGACGCATGAGGAGATGTACAAATCATTCTTCGGACCCCAAATAGAGTGTCCGGATACTACCGAGGACGTGGGCCCGAGCAACAACCATACCGCCGACCAAGTAAGTAATCCTCTAGCCGAACACACCGTCTTTCATTTACCATGACGTCATTCTGAGAAATCGCTCTTTGACCAGGACTGGCTAACAAAGGCGAAGATGATTCGGTGTTCGGCCCCCCTTCCTGAGGTTTGGAGAATCCAGTACTGGAAAAGATGCTCGAGCTAGCACCTTGCCTGGAGCCTTGAAGGAAGATAAGGGGGGGGGGAATAATGAGGTCAAAAGCGGGTCCCCATCGCTACCAATTCCAACCGAGGGAATGAGCGCCTCCGTGAAGGAGGATAACCAAGGGGAAGAATCTGACCTTCTCTCGCTTCAGGGAAGGAAGAGGACTGCCTCTGAAGATCCAGAAACCAAGGCTTCCAAACGGGAGAAGAAGTCTCCACCAGAGGGTCCTGCCTCGGAGGGTGCTTTTGCCGCACAAAGTCCGCGCGAGGATCAGCCCTCCAACGAGCTGTAAGTAATCAAAAAGTACTTTAATAGTGGAGATATACTACCTTACCTCTGGGGAAAATAACTGAAGCGTTTATCTTGCAGTTCGGATCTTAGCCCTTCTCAGCAGAGCTCGTCTTCGGGGGATCTTCTTCCAGAGATGATGGAGAGCGAAACGCCTCCCCCGGACTCCCCCGCTCAAGAAGCGGGCGACCTTGAAGTGTTGTCACGGAGGGCCTCTCCGGATCTGATGAGGCCAGAAGATAATCCTATAGTCACCCGAAATCCCCAGCGTCTGTCTCTTGAAGAGAGCAAACAAAAGAGTCCGGCACTGTCTGGTATGCGGTCGGACGTACTGAGGGAGCTATTGGAGCGAGCGGCCATCTCAGAAGAACACCGTACGTTGATGGGTACGGTGATGGAAAGAATTTCGTCCACCGAAAGCGGATTGCATGAAGCTTTTATGAGTCTACTGATGGGCTTTGAGGTACGTGAAATGATATATTTATGATAGTATCACACATTTTTAGGTGTGCCCTATGTAGATAGTAGCCCCTGAGACTCTGGTTGTCTCCGAGAATGGCGGCGAACAGAGGATCGTAGTCCCAGGTAATAACCATACCTCTTTATGTGCAGGTGATGGGAGCTCCGGTGGCTGGCCGGATTAATGAGTTTGCCGAACTAAAGCGGCAACTTGATGCGGCAGATGCCGACATCGAGCTTGTTAACAAGCGGCTTGACGAGGCACAGGGTAAGTAATGTTTTTCCGGCCAATGTCACATGGTAAGAGCAGCGTGATGCCAGTATCTTTAATATGTTGTGACTGCAGATGGAGCTGCCGCCCTGGAGACCCTTCGGGCGGAACTTGCCCGAGCCACCGAACAAACAAGGATTAGTAATGCGGACGCTTTAAAGGCGGCCGAAGAGTTAAGAGCCGAGAAGGCCACGCATTGCGAGAGCAAAGAAAATATGGCCAAGATGGTTGTAAAGTTAAAAGACACTGCCGACCATTGCCGGTTCCTTGAAGAAGAAAACCGAGCGAAGGCGATGGACCTTGAAAAAGCCGCGATGGCGGCCAAAGACACCCGCTCTGCCATGAGGGCAAAGAAGGAAGAGCTGCGTGAAGCTGGTGATATTGTGGCTGGGAAGCCCTTTTTGCTGCGTAGGAAGTTCGGAGATCCGCGGTATGCCCCTCTGGATCGGCTGTGGAGTTCGACAGACACATATATGGACTTGGCGGCAAGCGCTGTCGATGCGGCCGAATACTTCCGAGATCAAACAGATCGTGAAGTGGACAAGCTGTTCTGGTCGCAATTTAACGTTCCAGAGCATCTGCTTCCCTTGACTGATCAGCTAGCCGAATGGGCCGAACTCAATAGATTGTCCGGACTTGCCATGAGGTCCGTCGTAGATCATCTGTGGCCGGAAAAACCGAAGCCGAACAACTATTTCAGCTTAGTGCAGCAGTTCCTTGGAGCGGTGCCGTGCATCAATGCGATGAAGAGGTCGGGGTGTATAGAAGGCTCGCGGATGGCCCTTTCCCATGTCAAAGCATACTGGGCAGAGATGGATGCTACCACTATTGCGGCGCAGGGTTCGGCCATAGGCCGAGTGGCTGCCGAGCACTATTTCGAAGAAGTTCTCGAGGGTGCTCGTTTGATAGAGGCCCAGTGCTCGAAGAATATTATGTTTGAGTGACATGTATTCCCATTGTAAACACAATGTTTTTATGAAATTTATTAAGGCTGTATTTATACTTTTGCCTGGAAGTAATATGATGCCTCCTGTGCGGCCGTTTATGTATATATGTATATAACCTGAAAGATTGCAGTCGTCGGCTTCAGCCCCCACGCATGTAATGCGGGGGTGTTCGCAGAAGACCCGTGTTCACACTTAATCCAACGTCTTGGTCCTAATAAGGAGGTGATAGTGCAGCGAACGAGGCAACCGGACTATAATGCTTTAACACTTTCACTTAGCCATAGGAGTTTGACGGTGGGGCTACTATATAGCCCCTGGTGGCTCCGCACTCTCCCGAATTCGGGGTGCGTACATGCCTGGCCGGGAAACGGCCCTTCGTTAAGGCGGAGGAATTTTAACATTCCGATAGGTCATTGAGTGGTTGACCAGTCTCACGCTATATCATGACAGTCAGTTTTCGGCTTTCTCTACTGAGGTACTCGTCCGGATGACCCAGGGCACAATCGCAGTAGTTCTCCTGGTGCCGCCTTAGCGGATAGAGCGGAACGTAAGGCAACAAAACACAGGAGCCGGGAAAACCCAACATTTGACCAAAGACATGATTCGGAGCTGATGCATATAAGGCCAAACTCGCGACGCCGAACACTCCCTAAGGTATTCGGTCTTTATGGTATAAACCGGGCCTAAACAGTGCCCTTTGTAAGAAGCCCCTGGTGTCCAGGTACGTGCATTATTATGACATGGCCACATGCCAAGACACCAGCATCCTTCTCAATAGTACTGAGAATCCAAGGGATGTGTATCAACAAGAGACAATAAGAAAGGTTTACGCAGGGTCTTAATCTAAAAAGAATCCTTGGAACGGGTCCCTGCTGCATGTCTGCGCCTGTGTCTCCGTTGTGCCGTATCCTGGACGGGTGTAGCACGATGGTCATCTGTAAAAAATAAGAACTTAAGTGAAAAGTTATCGTGCAAAAAGGTAGGTTTAAAGAAACCATGTATAATTCAAGATGAGTAAAAATTGCCCCTTGTCTGCGCGCGTTGAGCCCCTTTTATTTGTAATAGTGGTGTGGCCATCAAACCTGTATGAATTACATATACTCGTCTAACCGTGTCCGTAGTCTTGACGACCTGTCGAATGCTTTAGTTGGTGAGGCCGTTTTAGTGTGCGGCTGCCGAGGCAGCCACACTCTCTTCGGCGTGCAGGGATCGCTCAATATTTCCATTTACTGTAATGATGCCACGTGGACCGGGCATCTTAAGCGTGAGGGAAGCGTAATGCGGTATTGCATTAAAGCGAGCGAAAGCTTCGCGTCCAAGTAGTGCTTGATAGCCACTTTGGAACAGAGCAATGTGGAAGGTTAAATTTTCTCTACGGAAGTTATCGGGGAAGCCGAATATAACCTCTAGTAGCAGGGAGTCCTTGCAATGAGCCCCTGGTCCTGGCTTTACTCCTTTAAAGGTTGTATTGCTGTGGCAAATTTTCGTTGGGTCTATCCCCATTTTGCGGATTGTGCCCTGATATATCAGGTTTAGACTGCTGCACCGTCCATCAGGACTCGTGTGAAATGGTATCCGTCAATTATTGGGTCTAATACCAGGGCAGGCCATCCAGCATGCCAGATACTTGCTGAGTAATCCCGATGGTCGAAAGTGATCGATTGAGACGACCAGTGGCAGGACTCCGCGGTGATAGGCCCTTGGGCATATTTCTCTGGGAGTGCCGCTTTGTTTCTCCCCTTGATCGCGTGTAACACGTTTACTATTTTGACTTTTGGTGGAAATTTCTTTTGTTCCCCAGTGTCTTGCTTGAGAGGCTCATCCTCGTCTTCGCTTGGTGTATCCTCCCCCTTGTGTACCGCGTTCAGCTTGCCGGACTGTTTGAAGACCCAACATTCTCTGTGGGTATGATTAGCGGGTTTACCAGGGGTGCTATGGATCTGACATATTTGGTCCAGAATTTTTTCAGGCTGGATAGTTCATCTCTGGCGCCTTTAGGGGGCGGCTTTTGCTGACCTGGCCGAGAGCTTCTGAATTCGTCGTTTACTGTCGTGCTCTTCAGGCTGTCTTCTTTATTCCGGCACTTATTATTTTTGCTGCGTCGTGATTTCCCATTTCCATCTCTAACTTCGGATGTACTTGGGTCTCTGGTGCTGCATCTGGCTAGCCAGCTGTCCTCACCCACGCAAAAGCAGGTCATGAGGCTTGTTAATGCTGCCATTGTTCTCGGCTTTTCTTGGCCGAGGTGTCTGGCAAGCCATTCGTCGCGGACTCCGTGCTTAAAAGCTGCCAAGGCTTCGGCGTCTGGACAGTCGACTATTTGGTTCTTTTTAGTAAGAAACCTGTTCCAAAGCTTTCGGGCTGACTCTCCGGGCTGTTGAGTTATATGACTCAAATCGTCTACGTCCGGAGGTCGGACATAAGTCCCTTGAAAATTTGCCCGGAAAGCGTCTTCAAGCTCTTCCCAGCTTCCAATGGAGCTTTCGGGGAGACTTTTAAGCCAGTGCCGAGCTGACCCTTTGAGTTTGAGGGGTAAATACTTGATGGCGTGGAGATCATCTCCTCGAGCCATATGGATATGAAGGATATAGTCCTCAATCCAGACCCCAGGGTCTGTTGTTCCGTCGTATGCCTCTATGTTTACGGGTTTGAATCCCTCTGGAAATTCATGGTCCAGCACCTCATCGGTGAAACATAGGGGGTGTGCGGCACCCCTGTATCTGGGTGTACCGCGTTGTTCGGATGTTTATTGTGTTGCATCGTATGCTGGAGCGCGCTTGCGTGGTCCATAGATGGATCTGGTTGCGCCGTCCTTTTGATGCGAGCCCTCGCGTGGATCGCGTATTGGCTTATGTGCGGCGTTGTTTGCCGCTCTATGTTGGCCATGAGGTCGTCTATCCGGCCAGATGGCCGTTTTATTTTTTGGTTGCAGGGGATCTAAGGCCTCCTCATCGAATTCAGGTAGCAACTTCCGCTTCGGGTAGCTATTGGTGTGGTGATTACCGCCATACTTCGCTGCTGAGTTGAGTACTTTACTCCATCTGATTCGGAGTGTGTCTTGCACAACCTTGAGCCTTTGCTTCTGCTTTTTTAGACTACTCGCGGTGGCAACAAGCCTTTGACGGGCGTTATGTTGCTCCGGGTGTTTGTCTGGTGTGATGTCATCCGGACTATTATCTTTGACAGAGTCGGGTTGTTCGGTTTGATTATCCGTGTTGTCGTGGTCCGGCGATGGTTCACCCTGCTCTAACGCTGGGTCTATATGATCGTTGTTTTTGTCGAGGCGTGATTTGGAGCGGCGCTTACGCCGCCGCTTTGACTGCTTCTCGAGGGGACAACCCTTCGTTGCGTCCTTCCGTTCCTCGTCGTCGTCGTCTTTTGGTGTGTCCACCATGTATACGTCATGTGATGAAGTGGGCTTCCAGTGCCCTATGGGTAGTGGTTCCTGTTCGTCTCCTGCATCGTCGTCCATACCGTCGATGTCTTCGGAGTCGGAGTCGAGCATGTCGGTTAAGTCATCGACAGTGGCTACTAAGTGGGTGGTGGGTGGGCGGCAAATTTCTTCGTCATCCACATCCCAATCCTGCCGGACATAGTTCGGCCAGGACTCTCCTGACAAGGAGAGAGACTTTAATGAGTTCATTGTGTCGCCGAAGGGCGAGTGCTGAAAGATATCCGCGGAGGTAAACTCCATGATCGACGCCCAACCGGATTCGATAGGAACGGGCGTAGGCGGTTCGGAGTCCGTGGCCGGAGAAGTATCCGACAGTTTAACAACACGACTCTTGTGAAGGGTAAGATCGATATTCGGCTCGATCGCCGTTGGGGATGCGGCCTCTGTGGCGGGGTCTATCCACCCGTCCATGGGAGGCGCAACTGGATCTGAATTAAGGGTCAGAGCGGCTGCCGGTGCGATCTCCCAGACGCTGTCTGATGGTAGAGCTAAATCGTACTCATCGTGACCGCGTGACGCACAAGGCAGAGGCTCGAATCCGTCGAAGATCAAGTCTCCGCGGATATCGGCCGTGTAGTTTAAGCTTCCAAACCTGACCTGGTGGCCAGGGGCGTAACTTTCGATCTGCTCCAGATGGCCAAGCGAGTTGGCCCGTAGTGCGAAGCCGCCGAACACAAAGATCTGTCTGGGGAGAAAAGTCTCACCCTGGACTGCATCACTATCGATGATCGTAGGAGCCATCAAGCCTAACGGCGACGACACAGAGGAACTCTCAATGAAAGCACCAATGTCGGTGTCGAAACCGGCGGATCTCGGGTAGGGGGTCCCGAACTATGCGTCTAAGGCGGATGGTAACAGGAGGCAGGGGAAACGATGTTTTACCCAGGTTTGGGCCCTCTTGATGGAGGTAAAACCCTACGTCCTGCTTGATTTATTCTTGATGATATGAGTATTACAAGAGTTGATCTACCACGAGATTGGAGAGGCTAAACCCTAGAAGCTAGCCTATGGTATGATTGTATGTTATCGTGTCCTACGGACTAAAACCCTCCGGAGAGGGCTAGGGTTACACAAGGTTAGTTACAAGGGAGAAGATATACATATCCGTATTGCCTAAGCTTGCCTTCCATGCCAAGTAGTCCAACAGTCCTGCCAAAGGATATAGTCCGGCTGTCCGGAGACCCCTAATCCCGGACTCCCTCAGGTCCATTCTTAGCAACAAATATCTTGCCTTCGGATCTGTGATAGAAGGTGTACCCAACAATCTCTTTTGGGTATCCTATGAAGACACATTTCTCCGATTTGGGTTCGAGCTTATTAGGTTGATGCTTTTTCACATAAGCATCGCAGCCCCAAACTTTAAGAAATGACAACTTGGGTTTCTTGCCAAACCACAGTTCATATGGTGTCATCTCAACGGATTTTGATGGTGCCCTATTTAACGTGAATGCAGCCGTCTCTAAAGCTTAACTCCAAAATGATAGCGGTAAATTAGTAAGAGACATCATAGATCGCACCATATCGAATAAAGTGCGGTTACGACGTTCGGACACACCATTACGTTGTGGTATTCCACATGGCGTGAGTTGCGAAACTATTCCGCATTGTTTCAAATGAAGACCAAACTCACAACTCAAATATTCACCTCCACAATCAGATCGTAGAAACTTAATTTTCTTGTTACGATGATTTTCCACTTCACTCTGAAATTCTTTGAACTTTTCAAATGTTTAAGACTTATGTTTCATTAAGTAGATATACCCATATCTGCTCAAATCATCTATGAAGGTTAGAAAATAACGATACCCGTCGCGAGCATCAACACTCATTGGACCGCATACATCAGTATGTATTATTTCCAATAAGTCTGTTGCTCGCTCCATTGTTCCGGAGAACGGAGTCTTAGTCATCTTGCCCATGAGGCATGGTTCACAAGCATCATGTGATTCATAATCAAGTGATTCCAAAAGCCCATCAACATGGAGTTTCTTCATGCGCTTTACACCAATATGACCTAAACGGCAGTGCCACAAATAAGTTCCACTATCATTATTAAACTTATATCTTTTGGCTTCAATACTATGAATATGTGTATCACTACTATCGAGATTCAATAAAAATAGACCACTCATTAAGGGTGCATGACCATAAAAGATATTACTCATATAAATAGAACAACCATTATTCTCTGATTTAAACGAATAACCGTCTCACATCAAACAAGATCCAGATATAATGTTCATGCTTAACGCTGGCACCAAATAACAATTATTCTGGTCTAAAACTAATCTCGAAGGTAGATGTAGAAGTAGCATGCCGACCGCGATCACATCGACTTTGGAACCATTTCCCACGCGCATCGTCACCTCATGCTTAGCCAATCTTCGCTTAATCCGTAGCCCCTATTTTGAGTTGCAAATATGAGCAATAGAACCAGTATCAAATACCCAGGCGCTACTGCAAGCATTAGTAAGGTACACATCAATAACATGTATATCAAATATACCTTTCACTTTGCCATCCTTCTTATCCACCAAATACTTGCGGTAGTTCCGCTTCCAGTGACCAGTCCCTTTGCAGTAGAAGCACTCAGTCTCAAGCTTAGGTCCAGACTTAGGCTTCTTCACTTGAGCAGCAACTTGTTTGCCGTTCTTCTTGAAGTTCCCCTTCTTCCCTTGGCCCCTCTTCTTGAAACTAGTGGTCTTGTTGAACATCAACACTTGATTCTCCTTCTTGATTTCTACCTTCACAGCCTTTAGCATTGCGAAGAGATCAAGAATTGTCTTATCCATCCCTTGCATATTATAGTTCATCACGAAGCTTTTGTAGCTTGGTGGCAGTGATTGAAGAACTCTGTCAATGACACTCGCACCAGGAAGATTAACTCCCAGTTGAGTCAAGTGGTTGTGGTACCCAGCCATTCTGAGTATATGTTCACTGACATAACTATTCTCCTCCATCTTGCAACTATAGAACTTATTGGAGACTTCATATCTCTCAATTCGGGAATTTGCTTGAAATATTAACTTCAACTCCTGGAACATCTCATATGCTCCATGACGTTCAAAACATCGTTGAAGTCCCGATTCTAAGCCGTAAAGCATGGCACACTGAACTATCGAGTAGTCATCAGCTTTGCTCTGCCAAACATTCACAACATCTGGTGTTGCTCCTGCAACGGGCTTTGCACTTGGAGGTGCTTCCAGGACATAATTCTTCTGTCCAGCAACCAGGATAATACTCAATTACGGACCCAGTCCGTGTAGTTGCTACCATCATCTTTCAACTTAGCTTTCTCTAGGAACGCATTAAAATTCAAAGGAACAGTAGCATGGGCCATTTATCTACAACAACATAGACATGCAAAATACTATCAGGTACTAAGTTCATGATAAATTAAAGTTCAATTAATCATATTACTTAAGAACTCCCACTTAGATAGACATCCCTCTAATCATCTAAGTGATCACGTGATCCATATCAACTAAACCATGTCCGATCATCACGTGAGATGGAGTAGTTTTCAATGGTGAACATCACTATGTTGATCATATCTACTATATGATTCATGCTCGACCTTTCGGTCTCAGTGTTCCGAGGCCATATCTGCATATGCTAGGCTCGTAAAGTTTAACCCGAGTATTCTGCGTGTGCAAAACTGGCTTTCACCATTGCATGTGAACGTAGAGCTTATCACACCCGATCATCACGTGGTGTCTCGGCACGACGAACTATAGCAACGGTGCATACTCAGGGAGGACACTTATACCTTGAAATTTAGTGAGATACCATCTTATAATGCTACCGCCGTACTAAGGAAAATAAGATGCATAAAGGATAAACATCACATGCAATCAAAAAAAGTGATATGATATGGCCATCATCATCTTGTGCCTTTGATCTCCATCTCCAAAGCACCGTCATGATCACCATCGTCACCGGCTTGACACCTTGATCTCCATCGTAGCATCGTTGTCGTCTCGCCAACTATTGCTTCTACGACTATCGCTACCGCTTAGTGATAAAGTAAAGCAATTACATGGCGTTTGCATTTCATACAATAAAGCGACAACCATATGGCTCCTGCCAATTGCCGATAACTGTTACAAAACATGATCATCTCATACAACAATTTATATATCGCCACGTCTTGACCATATCACATCACAGCAAGCCCTACAAAAACAAGTTAGACGTCCTCTAATTTTTTGTTGCAAGTTTTACGTGGCTGCTACGGGCTTCTAGCAAGAACCGTTCTTACCTACACATCCAAACCACAACGATTTTTCGGCAAGTGTGCTGTTTTAACCTTAAACAAGGACCGGGCATAGTCAAACTTGATTCAACTAAAGTTGGAAAACAGACACCCACTAGCCACCTGTGTGTGAAGCACGTCGGTAGAACCAGTCTCATGAACGCGGTCATGCAATGTCGGTCTGGGCCGCTTCATCCAACAATACCGCCGAATCAAAGAAAGACATGCTGGTAAGCAGTATGACTATTATCGCCCAAAGTTCATTGTGTTCTACTCGTGCATATAACATCTACGCATAGACCTGGCTCTGATACCACTGTTGGGGAATGCTGTATTTCAAAAAATTTACCTACGATCACGCAAGATCTATCTAGGAGATGCATAGCAACGAGAGGGGAGAGTGTGTCTACTTACCCTCGTAGACCTAAAGCGGAAGCGTTTAGTAACGCGGTTGATGTATTCGAACGTCTTCGCAATCCTACAGATCCAAGTACCGAACGCACAGCACCTCCGCAATCAGCACATGTTCAGCTCGATGACGTCCCTCGAACTCTTGATCTAGTTCAGGCCGAGGGAGAGTTCCGTCAGAATGCAGCGTGGTGACGGTGATGATGAAGTTACCGACGCAGGGCTTCGCCTAAGCACTACAATGATATGATCGAGGTGTGTAACTATGGATGGGGGCACCGCACATGGCTAAAAAATCAACTTGTGTGTCTATGGGGTGCCCCTGGCCACGCATATAAAGGAGGGGAAGGAAGAGGTGGCCGGCCCTAAGGGGGTGCGCCAGGTGTGGGGAATCCTACTAGGACTCCCAAGTCCAATTAGGATTCCCCTCCTCTTTCCTATTCCTAGTAGGAGAAGTAGGGAAAGAGAAGGAGGAGAGAAGAAAAGGGGGCCGGCCCCCCCAAACGTAACCCAATTTGGATTGGGCTTGGGGGGTGATGTCTACTACAAAACCTTCTTCTTGTAGACGTTGTTGGGCCTCCAAGTGCAGAGGTTTGTAGGACAGTAGCAAATTTCCCTCAAGTGGATGACCTAAGGTTTATCAATCTGTGGGAGGCATAGGATGAAGATGGTCTCTCTCAAGCAACCCTGCAACCAAATAACAAAGAGTCTCTTGTGTCCCCAACACACCCAATACAATGGTAAATTGTATAGGTGCACTAGTTCGGCGAAGAGATGGTGATACAAGTGCAATATGGATGGTAGATATAGGTTTTTGTAATCTGAAAATATAAAAACAGCAAAGTAACTAATGATAAAAGTGAGCGTAAACAGTATTGCAATGCGTTGAAACAAGGCCTATGGTTCATACATTCACTAGTACAAGTTCCCTCAACAATAATAACATAATTGGATCATATAACTATCCCTCAACATGCAACAGAGAGTCACTCCAGAGTCACTAATAGCGGAGAACAAACAAAGAGATTATGGTGGGGTACGAAACCACCTCAAAGTTATTCTTTCCAATCAACCCGTTGGGCTATTCCTATAAGTGTCACAAACAGCCCTAGAGTTCATACTAGAATAACACCTTAAGACACAAATCAACCAAAACCCTAATGTCACCTAGATACTCCAATGTCACCGCAAGTATCCGTGGGTATGATTATACGATATGCATCACACAATCTCAGATTCATCTATTCAACCAACAGATAGAACCTCAAAGAGTGCCCCAAAGATTCTACCAGAGAGTCAAGACGAAAACGTGTGCCAACCCCTATGCATAGGTTCATGGGCGGAACCCGCAAGTTGATCACCAAAACATACATCAAGTGGATCAATAGAATACCCCACTGTCACCACGGGTATCCCACACAAGACATACATCAAGTGTTCTCAAATCCTTAAAGACTCAATCCGATAAGATAACTTCAAAGGGAAAACTCAATCCATTACAAGAGAGTACAGGGGGGAGAAAACATTATAAGATCCAACTATAATAGCAAAGCTCGCGATACATCAAGATCGTACCACCTCAAGAACACGAGAGAGAGAGAGAGATCAAACACATAACTACTTGTACATACCCTCAGCCCCGAGGGAGAACTACTCCCTCCTCGTCATGGAGAGCACCGGGATGATGAAGATGGCCACCGGAGTGGGATTCCCCCTCCGGCAGGGTGCCGGAACGGGTCTAGATTGGCTTTCGGTGGCTACAGAGGCTTCTGGCGGCGGAACTCCCGATCTATTGTGCTCCCCGAAGTTTTTAGGGTATATGGGTATATATAGGAGGAAGTAGTGCGTCGGTGGACCTCCGGGCTGTCCACAAGGCAGGGGGCACGCCCAGGGGGGTGGCCCTCCCACCCTCGTGGGCAGCCCAGGACTCTCCTGGTCCAACTCCGATACTCCGTGGGCTTCTTCTGGTCCAAAAATAAGTTCCGTGAAGTTTCAGGTCAATTGGACTCCGTTTGATTTTCCTTTTCTGCGATACTCTAAAACAAGGAAAAAAACAGAAACTGGCACTGGGCTCTAGGTTAATAGGTTAGTCCCAAAAATCATATAAAATAGCATATAAATGCATATAAAACATCCAAGGTTGATAATATAATAGCATGGAACAATCAAAAATTATAGATACGTTGGAGACGTATCAGCATCGCCAAGCTTAATTCCTGCTCGTCCTCGAGTAGGTAAATGATAAAAAAAGAATTTTTGATGTGGAATGCTACCTAACATATTTCTCTAAGTAATTCTATTCATTTTGGCATGAATGTTCAGATCCATAAGATTCAAGACAAAAGTTTAATATTGACAGAAAAATAATAATACTTCAAGCATACTAACTAAGCAATCATGTCTTCTCAAAATAACATGGCCAAAGAAAGTTCATCCCTACAAAATCATATAGTTTGGTCATGCTCCATTTTCGTCACACAAGAATGCTCTCATCATGCACAACCTCGATGACAAGAAGCAATTGTTTCGTACTTTAGTAATCTCAAACTTTTTTCAACTTTCACGCAATACATGAGCGTGAGCCATGGATATAGCACTATGGGTGGAATAGAATATAATGAGGGGGTTATGTGGAGAAGACAAAAAGGATAAAGTCTCACATCGACCCGGCTAATCAATGGGCTAGGGAGATGCCCATCAATTGATGTCAATGCAAGGAGTAGGGATTGCCATGCAACGGATGCACTAGAGCTATAAATGTATGAAAGCTCAACAAAAGAAACTAAGTGGGTGTGCAAACAACTTGCTTGCTCACGAAGACCTAGGGCATTTGAGGAAGCCCATTGTTGGAATATACAATCCAAATTCTACAATGAAAAATTCCCACTAGTATATGAAAGTGACAAAACAAGAGACTCTCTATCATAAAGATCATGGTGCTACTTTGAAGCACAAGTGTGGAAAAAGGATAGTAGCATTGCCCCTTTTATTTTTATTTGGCATTTATTTGGCCTTTTTTTGGGGACAATTCTCTATTAATGATGATCATCACACTTCTATTTATTTACAACTCAAAGATTACAACTCGATACTAGAACAAGATATGACTCTATATGAATGCCTCTGGCGGTGTACCGGGATTGTGATGAATCGAGAGCGACATGTATGAAAAATTATGAACGGTGGCTTTTCCACAAATACGATGTCAACTACATGATCATGCGAAGCAATATGACAATGATGATGCGTGTCATAATAAACTAAACGGTGGAAAGTTGCATGGCAATATATCTCGGAATGGCTATGGAAATGCCATAATAGGTAGGTGTGGTGGCTGTTTTGAGGAAGATATAAGGAGGTTTATGTGTGATAGAGCGTATCATATCACGGGGTTTGGATGCACCGGCGAAGTTTGCACCAACTCTCAATGTGAGAAAGGGCAATGCACGGTACGGGAGAGGCTAGCAATGATGGAAGGGTAAGAGTGCGTATAATCCATGGACTCAACATTAGTCATAAAGAACTCACATACTTATTGCAAAAATCTACAAGTCATCAAAAACCAAGCATTACGCGCATGCTCCTAGGGGGATAGATTGGTAGGCAAAGACCATCGCTCATCCCCGACTGCCACTCATAAGGAAGACAATCAAATAACACCTCATGATTCAAATTTGTTACACAACATTTACCATATGTGCATGCTATGGGACTTGCAAACTTCAACACAAGTATTCCTCAAATTCACAACTACTCAACTAGCACAACTTTGATATCACTATCTCCATATCTCAAAACAATCATCAAGTATCAAACTTCTCTTAGTATTCAATGCACTTATATGAAAGTTTTTATTCTACCCATCTTGGATGCCTATCATATTAGGACTAGATTCACAACCAAAGCAAACTACCATGTTGTTTAGGACTCTCAAAATAATATAAGTGATGCATGAGAGTTCATCTATTTCTATAAAATAAAACCACCACCGTGCTCTAAAACGATATAAGTGAAGTACTAGAGCAAATGACAAATTACTCCAAAAGATATAAGTGAAGCTTAATGAGTAGTCGAATAATTATGCAACTATGTGAAGACTCTCTAGCATTTAATAATTTCATATCTTGGTATTTTATTCAAACAACAAGAAAAACCAAATAAAATAAAATGACGCTCCAAGCAAAACACATATCATGTGGTAAATAAAAATATAGCTCCAAGTAAAGTTACTGATACGTCTCCGTTGTATCTATATTTTTTGATTGTTCCATGCTAATATTCTACAACTTTCATATACTTTTGGCAACTTTTTATCCTATTTTTGGGAGTAACATATTGATCCAGTGCCCAGTGCCAGTTCCTGTTTGTTGCATGTTTTATGTTTCGCAGAATATCCATATCAAACGGAATCCAAACGGGATAAAAACGGATGGAGCTTATTTTTGGAATATTTGAAAAATTCCGGAAGAAAAATCCACGCGAGATGATGCCCGAGGTTGCCACAAGGCAGGGGGCGCGCCTGAAGGAAATATGCCCTAGAGGCAATAATAAAGTTATTATTTATTTCCTTATAATCATGATAAATGTTTATTATTCATGCTAGAATTGTATTAACCGGAAACATAATACATGTGTGAATACATAGACAAACAAAGTGTCACTAGTATGCCTCTACTTGACTAGCTCGTTAATCAAAGATGGTTATGTTTCCTAACCATGAACAATGAGTTGTTATTTGATTAACGAGATCACATCATTAAGAGAATGATCTGATTGACATGACCCATTCCATTAGCTTAGCACCTGATCGTTTAGTATGTTGCTATTGCTTTCTTCATGACTTATACATGTTCCTATAACTATGAGATTATGCAACTCCCGTTTGCCGGAGGAACACTTTGGGTGCTACCAAACGTCACAACGTAACTGGGTGATTATAAAGGAGCATTACAGGTGTCTCCAAAGGTAGATGTTGGGTTGGCGTATTTCGAGATTAGGATTTGTCACTCCGATTGTCGGAGAGGTATCTCTGGGCCCTCTCGGTAATGCACATCACATAAGCCTTGCAAGCATTGCAACTAATGAGTTAGTTGCGAGATGATGTATTACAGAACGAGTAAAGAGACTTGCCGGTAACGAGATTGAACTAGGTATTGGATACCGACGATCGAATCTCGGGCAAGTAACATACCGATGACAAAGGGAACAACGTATGTTGTTGTGCGGTCTGACCGATAAAGATCTTCGTACAATATGTAGGAGCCAATATGGGCATCCAGGTCCCGCTATTGGTTATTGACCGGAGACATGTCTCGGTCATGTCTACATTGTTCTCAAACCCGTAGGGTCCGCACGCTTAAGGTTACGGTGACGGTTATATTATGAGTTTATGCATTTTGATGTACCGAAGGTTGTTCGGAGTCCCGGATATGATCACGGACATGACGAGGAGTCTCGAATTGGTCGAGACATAAAGATTGATATATTGGAAGCCTATATTTGGACATCGGAAGTGTTCCGGGTGAAATCGGGACTTTACCGGAGTACCGGGAGGTTACCGGAACCCCCCGGGAGCCATATGGGCCTTAATGGGCTTTAGTGGAAAGGAGAAAGGGGCAGCCCAAGGTGGCCGCGCGCCTCCCCCCCTCCCCTAGTCCTATTAGGACTAGGAGAGGTGGCCGGCCCCCCTCTCCCTCTTTCCCCCTGGGGGAATCCTAGTTCAACTAGGATTGGGGGGGGAGTCCTACTCCCGGGAGGAGTAGGACTCCTCCTGCGCCCTCCTCCTGGCCGGCGGCCCCCTCCCCCTTGGCTCCTTTATATACTGAGGTAGAGGCACCCCAGAAACACACAAGTTGATCCAGGTGATCTATTCCTTAGCCATGTGCGGTGCCCCCAGCCACCATATTCCTCGATAATACCGTAGCGGAGTTTAGGCGAAGCCCTGCTGCTGTAGTGCATCAAGATCGTCACCACGCCGTCGTGCTGACGGAACTCTTCCCCGACACTTTGCTGGATCGGAGTCCGGGGATCGTCATCGAGCTGAACGTGTGCTCGAACTCGGAGGTGCTGTAGTTTCGGTGCTTGATCGGTTGGATCGTGAAGACGTACGACTACTTCCTCTACGTTGTGTCAGCGCTTCCGCAGTCGGTTTGCGTGGGTACGTAGACAACACTCTCCCCTCTCGTTGCTATGCATCACCATGATCTTGCGTGTGCGTAGGAAAATTTTGAAATTACTACGAAACCCAACAGTGGCATCCAAGCCTAGGTTATTTATGTTGATGTTATATGCACGAGTAGAACACAAGTGAGTTGTGGACGATATAAGTCATACTGCCTACCAGCATGTCATACTTTGGTTCGGCGGCATTGTTGGACGAGACGACCCGGACCAACCTTACGCGTACGCTTACGCGAGACTGGTTCCCCCGACGTGCTTTGCACATAGGTGGCTTGCGGGCGACTGTCTCTCCAACTTTAGTTGAACCGAGTATGGCTACGCCCGGTCCTTGTGAAGGTTAAAACGGAGTCTATTTGACAAACTATCATTGTGGTTTTGATGCGTAGGTGAGATTGGTTCTTGCTTAAGCCCGTAGCAGCCACGTAAAACTTGCAACAACAAAGTAGAGGACGTCTAACTTGTTTTTGCAGGGCATGTTGTGATGTGATATGGTCAAGACATGATGCTGAATTTTATTGTATGAGATGATCATGTTTTGTAACCGAGTTATCGGCAACTGGCAGGAGCCTTATGGTTGTCGTTTTATTGTATGCAATGAAATCATGATGTAATGCTTTACTTTATTACTAAACGGTAGTGATAGTCGTGGAAGCATAAGCTTGGCGAGACGACAACGATGCTACGATGGAGATCAAGGTGTCACGCCGGTGACGATGGTGATCACAATGGTGCTTCGGAGATGGAGATCACAAGCACAAGATGATGATGGCCATATCATATCACTTATATTGATTGCATGTGATGTTTATCCTTTTATGCATCTTATCTTGCTTTGATTGACGGTAGCATTATAAGATGATCTCTCACTAAATTATCAAGAAGTGTTCTCCCTGAGTATGCACCGTTGCGAAAGTTCTTCGTGCTGAGACACCACGTGATGATCGGGTGTGATAGGTTCTACGTTCAAATACAACGGGTGCAAAACAGTTGCACACGCGGAATACTCAGGTTATACTTGATGAGCCAAGCGTATACAGATATGGCCTCGAAACACGGAGACCGAAAGGTCGAGCGTGAATCATATAGTAGATATGATCAACATAACGATGTTCACCATTGAAAACTACTCCATCTCACGTGATGATCGGTTATGGTTTAGTTGATTTGGATCACGTAATCACTTAGAGGATTAGAGGGATGTCTATCTAAGTGGGAGTTCTTTAATTAACTTGATTAACTGAACTTAAATTTATCATGAAACTTAGTACCTGATTAGTATCTTGCTTGTTTATGTTTGATTGTAGATAGATTGCTCGTGCTGTTGTTCCGTTGAATTTTAATGCGTTCCTTGAGAAAGCAAAGTTGAAAGATGATGGTAGCAATTACACGGACTGGGTCCGTAACTTGAGGATTATCCTCATTGCTGCACAGAAGAATTACGTCCTGGAAGCACCGCTGGGTGCCAGGCCTGCTGCAGGAGCAACGCCGGATGTTATGAACGTCTGGCAGAGCAAAGCTGATGACTACTCGATAGTTCAGTGTGCCATGCTTTACGGCTTAGAATCGGGACTTCAATGACGTTTTGAACGTCATGGAGCATATGAGATGTTCCAAGAGTTGAAGTTAATATTTCAAGCAAATTCCTGGATTGAGAGATATGAAGTCTCCAATAAGTTCTATAGCTGCAAGATGGAGGAGAACAGTTCTGTCAGTGAGCATATACTCAAAATGTCTGGGTATAATAATCACTTGATTCAATTGGGAGTTAATCTTCCAGATGATAGCGTCATTGACAGAATTCTTCAATCACTGCCACCAAGCTACAAGAGCTTCGTGATGAACTATAATATGCAAGGGATGAACAAGTCTCTTCCCGAGCTCTTCGCGATGCTGAAAGCTGCGGAGGTAGAAATCAAGAAGGAGCATCAAGTGTTGATGGTCAACAAGACCACTAGTTTCAAGAAAAAGGGCAAAGGGAAGAAGAAGGGGAACTTCAAAAAGAACAACAAGCAAGTTGCTACTCAAGAGAAGAAACCCAAACCTGGACCTAAGCCTGAAACTGAGTGCTTCTATTGCAAGCAGACTGGTCACTGGAAGCGGAACTGCCCCAAGTATTTGGCGGATAAGAAGGATGGCAAGGTGAACAAAGGTATATGTGATATACATGTTATTGATGTGTACCTTACTAATGCTCGCAGTAGCACCTGGGTATTTGATACTGGTTCTGTTGCTAATATTTGCAACTCGAAACAGGGACTACGGATCAAGCGAAGATTGGTTAAGGACGAGGTGACGATGCGCGTGGGAAACGGTTCCAAAGTCGATGTGATCGCAGTCGGCACACTACCTCTACATCTACCTTCGGGATTAGTATTAGACCTAAATAATTGTTATTTGGTGCCAACTTTAAGCATGAACATTATATCTGGATCTTGTTTGATGCGAGACGGTTATTCATTTAAATCACAGAATAATGGTTGTTCTATTTATATGAGTAATATCTTTTATGGTCATGCACCGTTGAAGAGTGGTCTATTCTTGTTGGATCTCGATAGTAGTAACACACATATTCATAATGTTGAAGCCAAAAGATGCAGAGTTGATAATGAAAGTGCAACTTATTTGTGGCACTGCCGTTTAGGTCATATCGGTATAAAGCGCATGAAGAAACTCCATTCTGATGGACTTTTGGAACCACTTGATTATGAATCACTTGGTACTTGCGAACCGTGCCTCATGGGCAAGATGACCAAAACACCGTTCTCCGGAACTAT
Source organism: Triticum urartu (assembly GCF_003073215.2). Taxonomy (NCBI): domain Eukaryota; kingdom Viridiplantae; phylum Streptophyta; class Magnoliopsida; order Poales; family Poaceae; genus Triticum; species Triticum urartu. Next base: position 86,216,995 of record NC_053026.1, read on the forward strand.
GGAGAGAGCAACAGATTTGTTGGAAATCATACATACAGATGTATGTGGTCCGATGAATGTTGAGGCTCGTGGCGGATATCGTTATTTTCTCACCTTCACAGATGATTTAAGCAGATATGGGTATATCTACTTAATGAAACATAAGTCTGAAACATTTGAAAAGTTCAAGGAATTTCAGAGTGAAGTTGAAAATCATCGTAACAAGAAAATAGAGTTTCTACGATCTGATCGTGGAGGAGAATATTTGAGTTACGAGTTTGGTGTACATTTGAAAAATTGTGGAATAGTTTCGCAACTCACGCCACCCGGAACACCACAGCGTAATGGTGTGTCAGAACGTCGTAATCGTACTTTACTTGATATGGTGCGATCTATGATGTCTCTTACTGATTTACCGCTATCGTTTTGGGGATACGCTCTAGAGACGGCCGCATTCACGTTAAATAGGGCACCATCAAAATCCGTTGAGACGACGCCTTATGAACTATGGTTTGGCAAGAAACCAAAGTTGTCGTTTCTGAAAGTTTGGGGCTGCGATGCTTATGTGAAAAAGCTTCAACCTGATAAGCTCTAACCCAAATCGGAGAAATGTGTCTTCATAGGATATCCAAAGGAAACTATTGGATACACCTTCTATCACAGATCCGAAGGCAAGACTTTTGTTGCTAAATTCGGAAACTTTCTAGAGAAGGAGTTTCTCTCGAAAGAAGTGAGTGGGAGAAAAGTAGAACTTGATGAGGTAACTATACCTACTCCCTTATTGGAAAGTAGTGCATCACAGAAAACTGTTTCTATGACACCTACACCAGTTAGTGAGGAAGCTAATGATGATGATCATGAAACTTCAGAACAAGATACTACTGAACCTCGTAGATCAACCAGAGTAAGATCCGCACCAGAGTGGTACGGCAATCCCGTTCTGGAAGTCATGCTACTAGATCATGATGAACCTACGAACTATGAAGAAGCGATGGTGAGCCCAGATTCCGCAAAGTGGCTTGAAGCCATGAAATCTGAGATGGGATCCATGTATGAGAACAAAGTGTGGACTTTGGTTGACTTGCCCAATGATCGGCAAGCAATTGAGAATAAATGGATCTTCAAGAAGAAGACTGACGCTAACGATAATATTACTGTCTACAAAGCTCGACTTGTCGCAAAAGGTTTTCGACAAGTTCAAGGGATTGACTACGATGAGACCTTCTCACCCGTAGCGATGCTTAAATCTGTCCGAATCATGTTAGCAATTGCCGCATTTTATGATTATGAAATTTGGCAGATGGATGTCAAAACTGCATTCCTGAATGGATTTCTGGAAGAAGAGTTGTATATGATGCAACCAGAAGGTTTTGTCGATCCAAAGGGAGCTAACAAAGTGTGCAAGCTCCAGCGATCCATTTATGGACTGGTGCAAGCCTCTCGGAGTTGGAATAAACGTTTTGATAGTGTGATCAAAGCATTTGGTTTTATACAGACTTTTGGAGAAGCCTGTATTTACAAGAAAGTGAGTGGGAGCTCTGTAGCATTTCTGATATTATATGTGGATGACATATTGTTAATTGGAAATGATATAGAATTTCTGGATAGCATAAAGGGATACTTGAATAAGAGTTTTTCAATGAAAGACCTCGGTGAAGCTGCTTACATATTAGGCATTAAGATCTATAGAGATAGATCAAGACGCTTAATTGGACTTCCACAAACAACATACCTTGACAAAATTTTGAAGAAGTTCAAAATGGATCAAGCAAAGAAAGGATTCTTGCCTGTGTTACAAGGTACGAAATTGAGTAAGACTCAATGCCCGACCACTGCAGAAGATAGAGAGAATATGAAAGATGTTCCCTATGCATCAGCGATAGGATCTATCATGTATGCAATGCTATGTACCAGACCTGATGTGTGCCTTGCTATAAGTCTAGCAGGGAGGTACCAAAGTAATCCAGGAGTGGATCACTGGACAGCGGTCAAGAACATCCTGAAATACCTGAAAAGGACTAAGGATATGTTTCTCATATATGGAGGTGACAAAGAGCTCATCGTAAAAGGTTACGTTGATGTAAGCTTTGACACTGATCCGGACGATTCTAAATCGCAAACCGGATACGTGTTTACATTAAACGGTGGAGCTGTCAGTTGGTGCAGTTCTAAACAAAGCGTCATAGCGGGATCTACATGTGAAGCGGAGTACATAGCTGCTTCGGAAGCAGCGAACGAAGGAGTCTGGATGAAGGAGTTCATATCCGATCTAGGTGTCATACCTAGTGCATCAGGTCCAATGAAAATCTTTTGTGACAATACTGGTGCAATTGCCTTGGCAAAGGAATCCAGATTTCACAAGAGAACCAAGCACATCAAGAGACGCTTCAATTCCATCCGGGATCTAGTCCAGGTGGGAGACATAGAGATTTGCAAGATACATACGGATCTGAATGTTGCAGACCCGTTGACTAAGCCTCTTCCACGAGCAAAACATGATCAGCACCAAGGCTCCATGGGTGTTAGAATCATTACGGTGTAATCTAGATTATTGACTCTAGTGCAAGTGGGAGACTGAAGGAAATATGCCCTAGAGGCAATAATAAAGTTATTATTTATTTCCTTATATCATGATAAATGTTTATTATTCATGCTAGAATTGTATTAACCGGAAACATAATACATGTGTGAATACATAGACAAACAAAGTGTCACTAGTATGCCTCTACTTGACTAGCTCGTTAATCAAAGATGGTTATGTTTCCTAACCATTAACAATGAGTTGTTATTTGATTAACGGGATCACATCATTAAGTGAATGATCCTGATTGACATGACCCATTCCATTAGCTTAGCACCCGATCGTTTAGTATGTTGCTATTGCTTTCTTCATGACTTATACATGTTCCTATGACTATGAGATTATGCAACTCCCGTTTGCCGGAGGAACACTTTGGGTGCTACCAAACGTCACAACGTAACTGGGTGATTATAAAGGAGCATTACAGGTGTCTCCAAAGGTAGATGTTGGGTTGGCGTATTTCGAGATTAGGATTTGTCACTCCGATTGTCGGAGAGGTATCTCTGGGCCCTCTCGGTAATGCACATCACATAAGCCTTGCAAGCATTGCAACTAATGAGTTAGTTGCGAGATGATGTATTACAGAACGAGTAAAGAGACTTGCTGGTAACGAGATTGAACTAGGTATTGGATACCGACGATCGAATCTCGGGCAAGTAACATACCGATGACAAAGGGAACAACGTATGTTGTTATGCGGTCTGACCGATAAAGATCTTCATAGAATATGTAGGAGCCAATATGGGCATCCAGGTCCCGCTATTGGTTATTGACCGGAGACATGTCTCGGTCATGTCTATATTGTTCTCGAACCCGTAGGGTCCGCACGCTTAAGGTTACGGTGACAGTTATATTATGAGTTTATGCATTTTGATGTACCGAAGGTTGTTCGGAGTCCCGGATATGATCACGGACATGATGAGGAGTCTCGAATTGGTCGAGACATAAAGATTGATATACTGGAAGCCTATATTTGGACATCGGAAGTGTTCCGGGTGAAATCGGGATTTTACCGGAGTACCGGGAGGTTACCGGAACCCCCCGGGAGCCATATGGGCCTTAATGGGCTTTAGTGGAAAGGAGAAAGGGGCAGCCCAAGGTGGCCGCGCACCTCCCCCCTCCCCTAGTCCTATTAGGACTAGGAGAGGTGGCCGCCCCCCCTCTCCCTCTTTCCCCCTCGGGGAATCCTAGTTCAACTAGGATTGGGGGGGGGAGTCTTACTCCCGGGAGGAGTAGGACTCCTCCTGCGCCCTCCTCCTGGCCGGCGGCCCCCTCCCCCTTGGCTCCTTTATATACTGAGGTAGAGGCACCCCAGAAACACACAAGTTGATCCAGGTGATCTATTCCTTAGCCGTGTGCGGTGCCCCCAGCCACCATATTCCTCGATAATACCGTAGCGGAGTTTAGGCGAAGCCCTGCTACTGTAGTGCATCAAGATCATCACCACGCCGTCGTGCTGACGGAACTCTTCCCCGACACTTTGCTGGATCGGAGTCCGGGGATCGTCATCGAGCTGAACGTGTGCTCGAACTCGGAGGTGTCGTAGTTTCGGTGCTTGATCAGTTGGATCGTGAAGACGTACGACTACTTCCTCTATGTTGTGTCAGCGCTTCCGCAGTCGGTCTGCGTGGGTACGTAGACAACACTCTCCCCTCTCATTGCTATGCATCACCATGATCTTGCATGTGCGTAGGAAAATTTTGAAATTACTACGAAACCCAACAGCGCCTGCCCCCTGGGCGCGCCCCTGACCCTTGTGGGCCACCCGTAAGGCGGTTGATGCCCTTCTTCGGCCGCAATAAAGTTAATTTTTGGTAAAAAAATCACAGCGAAGGTTTCGATCCAATCGGAGTTACGGATCTTCATATATATATATATGAAACGGTGAAAGGACAGCAGACGAGAACGCAGAAACAGAGAGAGATAGAGAGACAGATCCAATCTCGGAGGGGCTCTCGCCCCTCCCATGCCATGGAGGCCAAGGACCAGAGGGGAAACCCTTCTCCCATCTAGGGAGGAGGTCAAGGAAGAAGAAGACGAAGGGCCCCCCTCTCCCCTTATCTTCCGATGGCGCCGGAACGCTACCGTGGCCATCATCATCATCACCGCGATCTACACCAACACCTCCACCATCTTCATCAACATCTCCATCACCTTCCCCCCTCTATCTACAGCGGTCCACTCCCCCGCAACCTGCTGAACCCTCTACTTGAACATGGTGCTTTATGCTTCATATTATTATCCAATGATGTGTTGCCAACCTATGATGTCTGAGTAGATTTTCGTTGTCCTATTGGTGGTTGATGAATTGCTATGATTGATTTAATTTGCTTGTGGTTATGTTGTTGTCCTTTGGTGCCCATCATATGAGTGCGCGTGTGGATCACACCATAGGGTTAGTTGTATGTTGATAGGACTATGTATTGGAGGGCAAGAGTGACAGAAACTTCAACCTAGCATAGAAATTGATGCATACGGGATTGAAGGGGGACCAATATATCTTAATGCTATGGTTGGGTTTTACCTTAATGAATGTTAGTAGTTGCGGATGCTTGATAATAGTTCCAATCATAAGTGCATACAATTCCAAGTCAGGGATGACATGCTAGCAGTGACCTCTCCCACATAATACTTGCTATCGGTCTAGTAAAGTAGTCAATTGATTAGGGAAAATTTCGCAACCCCTACCACCAATTTTCCACACTTGCTATATTTACTTTATTGCTTCTTTACTTACAACAGCCCCCACTTTTTATTTACTTGCTCTTTATTATCTTGCAAACCTATCCAACAACACCTACAAAGTACTTCTAGTTTCATACTTGTTCTAGGTAAAGCGAACATCAAGCGTGTGTAGAGTTGTATCGGTGGTCAATAGAACTTGAGGGAATATTTGTTCTGCCTTTAGCTCCTCATTGGGTTCGACACTCTTACTTATTGAAAACTGTTGCGATCCCCTATACTTGTGGGTTATCAGTTACCGATGAACGAAGACGAAAGAGGGGATGCCTTCCGGGGCATCCCCAAGCTTAGGCTCTTGGTTTTCCTTGAATATTTCCTTGGGGTGCCTTGGGCATCCCCAAGCTTAGGCTATTGCCACTCCTTATTCCATAATCCATCGAATCTTTACCCAAAACTTGAAAACTTCACAACACAAAACTTAATAGAAAACTCGTAAGCTCCGTTAGTATAAGAAAATAAATCACCACTTAGGTACTGTTGTGAACTCATTCTAAATTCATATTGGTGTAATATCTACTATATTCCAACTTATCTATGGTTCATACCCTCCGATACTACTCATAGATTCATCAAAATAAGCAAACAACACATAGAAAACAGAATCTGTCAAAAACAGAACAGTCTGTAGTAATCTGGATCAAACGTATACTTATGGAACTCATAAAATTCTCAAATAAATTGGTGGACCTGAGGAATTTATCTATTAACCATCTTCAAAAATAATTAACTAAATATCACTCTCCAATAAAAAATTGCAGCAAATCTCGTGAGCGCTAAAGTTTCTGTTTTTTACAGCATGATCGCAAAGACTTCACCCAAGTCTTCCCAAAGGTTCTACTTGGCACAAACACTAATTAAAACATAAAACCACATCTAAACAGAGGCTAGATGAATTATTTATTACTAAACAGGAGCAAAAAGTAAATAACAAGAATAGGATTGGGTTGCCTCCCAACAAGCGCTATCGTTTAACGCCCCTAGCTAGGCATGATGATTTCAATGATGCTCACATAAAGGATAAGAATTGAAACATAAAGAGAGCATCATGAAGAATATGACTAGCACATTTAAGTCTAACCCACTTCCTATGCATAGGGATTTTGTGAGCAAACAACTTATGGAAACAAGAATCAACTTGCATACGAAGGTAAAACAAGCATAACTTCAAAAATTTAAGCACATAGAGAGGAAAGTTGATATTATTGCAATTCCTACAAGCATATATTCCTCCCTCATAATAATTTTCAGTAGCATCATGAATGAATTCAACAATATAACCAGCACCTAAAGCATTCTTTTCATGATCTACAAGTATAGAATTTTTATTACTCTCCACATAAGCAAAATTCTTCTCATTCGGAATAGTGGGAGTATCATAAGAGACTCGAATACTATAAATTGTTTCCACATTAAAAGAGTAATGTTCAGAAAAGGGGTAATCATAATCATGATAAGTTTTATAAATATAATCACTACTTTTTATAGCATAAGTATCATCACAATAATCATCATAGGTAGGAGGCATGCTATCATCATTATAAATTTGCATATCAAAACTTAGAAGACTAAAAATATCATCTTCATTAAACATAGCATCCCCAAGCCTGGGACAAACATTAATTGCAGCAAATATATTCTCAAAAACATCATCTTCGTCAAACATAGCATCCCCAAGCTTGGGCCTTTTCATATCATAAGCATAATCACTCTCATCATTAATAGTATGGATAGGACCAATAGTATAGCAATTATCATATTCTTCCAAGCAAGTGCCAAAAAGATTTTCAAGATAATAAGAAGTATCATTATCTTCCACAATTATATTTTCATGAGGCACAATAGTAATAGGAGCAGCATTATTTGGGGGAGATATCTTTTTGCCTCTCTTCCTTTTTCTTTTCTTCTTCTTCACCACATCATGTGTGGGTTCAATCCTCTTTTTGGAGCTCCTTTAATGAGATTTGTTGAATAGGAGGCTCCTCCTCGTTACCCGATTCATCATAAGAAATAATAGGAGGGTATTGGGAAGTCTCTTCCCTTTCATTAGTATTCTCTTCATCTTATATTTGTTTTCTTTTCTTTATGTAGTTGGCAATATAAGGATTTTAAATACAATTCACCGCACAATACATATAAATTTCCTCTAGATCAAAGCCAAGAAGTTTATCACGGGAAAATACTGGAAGATAGTTAGTTATATGTTTCATTTCTTCGTAACCCATAAGCAAACTAAGTTCATTATGATATGCAAGGGAAATCAAGTCATCACAATTTTTGGAAACGATTAGATCATGAAACAATTTGCATCGGATGGTTAAATGACCACATTCATTGCAAAGTTCACAAGTACGGCTAAGAAAATATAAATTTTCAGCACAAACATCTAGCCTTGCTTGCAACAATTTAGTTTCTGAATGCTTATGCCTCTTGCAATATGTATCTTCCCTATTTGGTGTGTACTTGCAAACCCAATGCACTCCACAAAAATTGACATGTTTATAGGAGACATTTTCATCATAACTAGTGCAATCATCATTAGTACTATGGATATTCAAGGAGTTCATACAAACAACATTGCAATCATGCTCATCATTCAAAGATTTAGTGCCAAACATTTTAATGCATTCTTCTTCTAACACTTTGGCACAATTTTACTTTCCATCATACTCACGAAAGATATTAAAAAGATGGAGCGTATGAGGCAAACTTAATTCCATTTTTTGCAGTTTTCTTTTATAAACTAAACTAGTGATAAAACAAGAAACTAAAAGACTCGATTGCAAGATCTAAAGATATACCTTCAAGTGCTAACCTCCCTGGCAACGACGCCAGAAAAGAGCTTGATGTCTACTACACAACCTTCTTCTTGTAGACGTTGTTGGGCCTCCAAGTGCAGAGGTCTGTAGGACAGTAGCAAATTTCCCTCAAGTGGATGACCTAAGCTTTATCAATCCATGGGAGGCGTAGGATGAAGATGGTCTCTCTCAAGCAACCCCGCAACCAAATAACAAAGAGTCTCTTGTGTCCCCAACACACCCAATACAATGGTAATTTGTATAGGTGCACTAGTTCGGCGAAGAGATGGTGATACAAGTGCAATATGGATGGTAGATATAGGTTTTTGTAATCTGAAAATATAAAAATAGCAAAGTAACTAATGATAAAAGTTAGCGTAAACGGTATTGCAATGTGTTGAAACAAGGCCTAGGGTTCATACTTTCACTAGTACAAGTTCCCTCAACAATAATAACATAATTGGATCATATAACTATCCCTCAACATGCAACAGAGAGTCACTCCAAAGTCACTAATAGAGGAGAACAAACGAAGAGATTATGGTAGGGTACGAAACCACCTCAAAGTTATTCTTTCCAATCAATCCGTTGGGTTATTCCTATAAGTGTCACAAACAGCCCTAGAGTTTGTACTAGAATAACACCTTAAGACACAAATCCACCAAAACCCTAATGTCACCTAGATACACCAATGTCACCTCAAGTATCCGTGGGTATGATTATACGATATGCATCACACAATCTCAGATTCATCTATTCAACCAACACATAGAACCTCAAAGAGTGCCCCAAAGATTATATCGGAGAGTGAAGACAAAAATGTGTGCCAACCCCTATGCATAGGTTCATGGGCGGAACCCGCAAGTTGATCACCAAAACATACATCAAGTGGATCAATAGAATACCCCATTGTCACCACGGGTATCCCACGCAAGACATACATCAAGTGTTCTCAAATCCTTAAAGACTCAATCCGATAAGATAACTTCAAAGAGAAAACTCAATCCATTACAAGAGAGTAGAGGGGGAGAAACATCATAAGAGCCAACTATAATAGCAAAGCTCGCGATACATCAAGATCGTACCACCTCAAGAACACGAGAGAGAGAGAGAGATCAAACACATAGCTACTTGTACATACCCTCAGCCCTGAGGGAGAACTACTCCCTCCTCGTCATGGAGAGCACCGGGAGAGGGATTCCCCCTCCGGCAGGGTGCCGGAACGGGTCTAGATTGGCTTTCGGTGGCTACGGAGGCTTCTGGCGGTGGAACTCCCGATCTATTGTGCTCCCCGAAGTTTTTAGGGTATATGGGTATATATAGGAGGAATAAGTACATCGGTGGACCTCCGGGCTGTCCATGAGGTAGGGGGCGCGCCTAGGGGGGGGGGCACCCCCCACCTGTAATGCCCTAAGACCAATGTGCCAGGTGTCGTCCAGTTATTCCCTGTTGTTGCCTTGTCATTGCTTGCGTGTCATGCATTGCATATCATGTCATCATTTGCATTGCGTTTGCATACGTGTTCGTCTCATGCATCCGAGCATTTTCCCCGTTGTCCGTTTTGCATTCCGACGCTCCGTTCTTCTCCGGTGGTCATTTCTACCTTTCTTTCGTGTGTGGGGATTAAACTTTTCCGGATTGGACCGAGACTTGCCAAGCGGCCTTGGTTTACTACGGGTAGACCGCCTGTCAAGTTTCGTACCATTTGGACTTCGTTTGATGCTCCAACGGTTGACCGAGGGACCAAAAAGGCCTCGTGTGTGTTGCAGCCCAACGCCCCTCCATTTTGGCCCAAAACCCACCAAAACCCTCTCCATCATCTAGAGCATTCGATCACGATCGCGTGGCTGAAAACCGCACCTCATTTGGACTCTCCTAGCTCCCTCTATGCCTATATATAGCCCCTCCTCCGAAATTCTCGGTTCCCCTCTCTTGAAACCCTAGATCCACTCCATCCGCCGCCGCCGGACGAATTTCCGCAGGTCGGACGTGTCCGGTCTGCCCGCCGACGCCACGTGTCATCGCCCGATTCGCCCGCCGCCCGCGCGCCCACATCGCCGCACCGGCCCGCCGGGGCCCAGGCGGGGCCCTCCGGCCCGAAGCCGCCGCCGCCGAGGCCCGCGCCTCACTCGGGTCGCGCGCCGCCTCCGGGTAGCGCCGGCCGCTAACAGCCTCTCCGCCGCACCACCGCCGCCATCGTCGCCGACATGCTTCGCGCACCGCCCCGTCCTCCGGCACCGGTCACCTGTCTCGCCCGCGCCGCCTCTTCCTCCCTCGCCGGAGCCCCCGCCGCCACTCCGGCTCCCCGCCGGCCGGATCCGGCGAGATCCGGCCCGAGAACCTCTACTCCGGCGACCCCGCGCAAGAACTCCGGTGAGCTGCTTCGAAAATCGTGCCGGCGATCCAGATCTGGAAATCCTAGGGGTTGACCTCCTTTTTTTCCCCAAGTCCCTAATTAAATTGCCATGTTCATCGTGCTGTAACTTTGCATCCGTAGATTCGTTTTGGGCATATAGCATATCAAAATGTTCGTCTCAGAGAGTACATCATTTCATCTCATTGGATCATTTTCATTTGAGTTCATCTTGATGCCAGAAATGCTGTTGGAAGAGTGCTATTTGAGTTAATTGTCAGATGTGCTGCTCCAAATAGCTATTTGTCATTTTTGCCATGATTAATGTGTGCATGATATGCCCCTGAGCTCTACATGTGTTTTGTTATATGCTTTGCCATCTTTCCATAGGTGCAATCCATGTATTTTTGCGATGAGTGTGGTGACTATCACAAGCTTGCAAAGTGGTGCATTCGTTAATGCTAATTTCAAGGACTTAGCAATTCCACTAAGTCCTTGATTTGTTTTTATCAATATGCCATATGTTCATGTTGTTTCCTAGTGATCCGTGCCTCTTTTGAGGATGATCAGTAAGGATGATTTGTTAATCTTGTAGTGCTCTATCCATCTGTGTCTTTTTTTGCAATTTTGGAGCATCCTAGCTTGAGTCAATCGAGCTCTACTTTTGTTATTTCGTGAATCTGGGCAGATTGTCTACTTGTTAGCGATTTTGCCGAGGATGTTGTAGTTGATCTGTGCATGCTTTGTTATTGTTCTTGCCATGTCTAGATTTTATAATGTGTCTTCTTGATGGGTGTATGCTTAGTTTGTCATGACTTGCTCTGTAGTGAGTGCATCGAGCTCGCAAACATGCCTACTTGATATCTGATTTGCATGTTCCAGTTTTTCACTAAGTCTGTGATCTGTTTATGTTTTTGCCATGTTCACATGCTTGCAATTGTATTTTCTGATCCCTTTTGGCTCAAGGTCACTAAGGGACTTTTGTTAAGCTCTTTGAGTAGCTCCATGCCATGCTTTGCCATGTTAAACTCATGTAGCATCCATTTTTTGTGCTCCAAAGTGTGCTACCTGATCTGAAATTCCAGACAAGTGTTAATTTCGCTAAGTCTGAAATCTGTTTACCAATTGCACTTTTGCCATGCTTGTTTGAACCTGTTAATGGATGAATTGGCCGTAGCTCAGTGTTCATCTTTTGTAAAGAATTATGAATGGATCCCTGCCATGTATTTTCTTGCCATGTTTGAGTGCTGTAGCATGTTTGTCTTGTTGCATTTAGATGGCTACTTGCTGTTTATTGCAAACCCTTGTCATATTTGAATTGCTTGCCATTTCCAAACCGTGCATCCGATTCCGGCGTTCTTTATATCGATTTCAACCGAAATCACCTCACCTTTCCAGTGGCACACTTGGTTTTCCAAGTTGGGGCCAGGTTCATTCATCCTTTGTCAAATCTTGCATATGCATCACATATCGCATCCCGCATAGCATACCATGTTTGCATCATGTTGTTTGAGCTTTGCACGTGGTTGATTGTGTTCCTTTAGCTTGTTTGTCTTGTTTGGGTAGATCCAGGATACGAGTTCGCTAACGAGGAGCCCGTTGAGTTTGCTTTCGAGGATCCAGTCAACTCTGACAACTTTGCAGGCAAGATGATCATACCCTCGAAATCACTACTATCTTTGCTTTGCTAGATGCTCGCTCTTTTGCTATGCCTATGCTACGATGCCTACCACTTGCTTATCATGCGTCCCAAATTGCCATGTCAAACCTCTAACCCACCATGTCCTAGCAAACCGTTGATTGGCTATGTTACCGCTTTGCTCAGCCCCTCTTATAGCGTTGCTAGTTGCAGGTGAAGATTGGAGACCGTTCCTTGTTGGAACATTATTTTTTCTTATTGGGATATCATTATATTATCTTGTTATCTTAATGCATCTATATACTTGGTAAAGGGTGGAAGGCTCGGCCTCTCGCCTAGTGTCTTGTTCCACTCTTGCCACCCTAGTTTCCGTCATATCGGTGTTATGTTCCCGGATTTTGCGTTCCTTACGCGGTTGGGTAATAATGGGAACCCCTTGATAGTTCGCCTTGATTAAAGCTCTTCCAGCAATGCCCAACCTTGGTTTTACCATTTTCCACCTAGCCTCTTTTTCCCTTGGGTTTCCGGAGCCCGAGGGTCATCTTATTTAAACCCCCCCGGGCCAGTGCTCCTCTGAGTGTTGGTACGACCGAGTAGACTGCGGGGCCACCTCGGGACAACTTGAGGTTTGGTTTTACTCGTAGGATGTCTCAGCTGAGTGTGCCCTGAGAACGAGATATGTGCAGCTCCTATCGGGATTTATCGGCACATTCGGGCGGTGTTGCTGGATTTGTTTTAACTTGTCGAAGTGTCTTGTAGAACCGGGATACCGAGTCTGATCGGAATGTCTCGGGAGAAGGTATATCCTTCGTTGACCGTGAGAGCTTGTCATGGGCTAAGTTGGGAGTCCCCTGCAGGGATTTGAACTTTCGAAAGCCGTGCCCGTGGTTATGGGCAGATGGGAATTTGTTAATGTCCGGTTGTAGATAACTTGAACCTTAACTTAATTAAAATGAATCAACTGTGTGAGTTACCGTGATGGTCTCTTCTCGGCGGAGTCCGGGAAGTGAACACGGTGTTGGAGTAATGCTTGGCACAGGATGTTCTCTAGTTATTCGTTCGTGCTTTGCCTTCTCTTCTCGCTCTCTTTTGCGAATAGGTTAGCCACCATATATGCTAGTCGCTTGCTGCAGCTCCACACATTACCTTGCCTTAACTATAAGCTTAAATAGTCTTGATCGCGAGGGTGCGAGATTGCTAAGTCCCTGTGGCTCACAGATTACTTCCAAACCAGATGCAGGGCCTGACGACTCTGTTCCAGATGACGCGCTTGAGCTCAAGTGGGAGTTCGACGAGGACTCACGCCGTTACTATGTGTCTTTCCCTGATGATCAGTAGTGGTGCCCAGTTGGGGCGATCGGGACCGTGTCGCATGTTGGGTTGATCTTTTATTTTGGCACCGTAGTCGGGCCTTGAGTGATTGGATGATGTAATGCTATTTATGTACTTTGTTTGACGTGGAGAGTGTAAGCCAACTATGTACCTTCCCCCTTTTATTATCTATTTACATGGGATGTTGTGAAGATTGCCTAACTTGCGACATTGCTTTCAATGCGGTTATGCCTCTAAGTCGTGCTTCGACACGTAGGAGATATAGCCGCATTGAGGGCGTTACACCACCCTCGTGGGCAGCCCAGGACTCTCCTGGTCCAACTTCGATACTCCGTGGGCTTCTTCTGGTCCAAAAATAAGTTTTGTGAAGTTTTAGGTCAATTGGACTCCGTTTGATTTTCCTTTTCTGCGATACTCTAAAAGAAGGGGAAAACAGAAAATGGCACTAGGCTCTAGGTTAATAGGTTAGTCCCAAAAATAATATAAAATAGCATATAAATGCATATAAAACATTCAAGGTTGATAATATAATAGCATGGAACAATAAAAAATTATAGATACGTTGGATACGTATCAGGGGGCGCGTGCCACTCCTTGGCCGGCCTCCTCTCTTCCACCACTAGGCCCATGAGGCCTAATAACTTCCGGGGGGTCCGGTAACCCCCAGTACTCCGAAACTCATTCGAAACGACCTGAACCATTCTGGTGTTCGAATGTAACCTTCCAATATATAAATATTTATGTCTCGACCATTTCGAGATTCCTCTTCATGTCTGTGATCTCATCCGGGACTCCGAACAACCTTCGGTCATCAAATCACGTAACTCATAATACAAATCATCATCGAATGTTAAGCATGCGAACCCTACGAGTTTGAGAACTATGTAGACATGACCGAGACATATCTCCGGTCAATAACCAATAGCGGAACCTGGATGCTCATATTGGTTCCTACATATTCTTCGAAGATCTTTATTGGTCAAACCGATTAACAACATACGTTGTTCCCTTTGTCAGCGGTATGTTACTTGCCCGAGATTCGATCGTCGGTATCATCATACCTAGTTCAATCTCGTCACCGGCAAGTCTCTTTACTCGTTCTGTAATGCATCATCCCGTGGCTAACTCATTAGACACATTGCTTGCAAGGCTCATACTGATGTGCATTACCGAGAGGGCCCAGAGATACCTCTCCGATACACGGAGTGACAAATCCTAATGTTGATCTATGCCAACTCAACAAACACCATCGGAGGCACCTGTAGAGCATCTTTATAATCACCCAGTTATGTTGTGACGTTTGATAGGACACAAGGTGTTCCTCCGGTATTCAGGAGTTGCATAATCTCATAGTCTGAGGAACATGTATAAGTCATGAAGAAAGCAATAGCAGAAAAACTAAATGATCATTATGCTAAGCTAATGGATGGGTCTTGTCCATCACATATTCTCTAATGATGTGACCCCGTTCATCAAATGACAACACATGTCTATGGCTAGGAACTTAACCATCTTTTATTAACAAGCTAGTCAAGTAGAGGCATACTAGGGACACTCTGTTTTTCTATGTATTCACACATGTACTAAGTTTCCGGTTAATAAAATTCTAGCATGAATAATTAACATTTATCATGATATAAGGCAATATAAATAACAACTTTATTATTGCCTCTAGGGCATATTTCCTTCAACTTGTGCATCCAAAAACCCTTAAACCCAAATCTTATCTTCAAGTGTCCACCATACCTACCTAAGGATTGAGCAAGATCCCTCAAGTAAGTTGCCATTATTTTGCACCAAGGGGTTGAGCATACAAACAAATAAGTGCATGACAACCTTTGCTTCCCTCTGCGAAGGGCCTATCTTTTACTTTTATGTATTTACTTTTATGCAAAGATTCAAAGTTTTCCTTCTATTCCTTTTTATTTTTCTCCTTTGGCAAGCATCATGTGGTGATGAAAGATCTAGGCACATATATCCAGTTGAATATAGATAGCATGAGTTATTATTGTTGACATCATCCTTGAGGTGAGTACATTGGAAGGCGAAACTATAAGCCCCTATTTTCCTATGTGTCTAGTTGAAACGTTTTGCTCATGTGTACGCGGTGAGTGTTAGCAATCATAGAAGAATATATGATGGTTGATTATGTGGACTTGCCTAAAGGCTCTGATACATGACCCTTGCTGAAAAGATGATGAATTGTAGTTGCAAAGTTGACTGAGAACATAGTTTGTTGGTTTCAAATAGAGTTTTTGCTTTATACTTCGATTGTGTGATGAATTGTTACTTATTCATCAGAAGTATATGATAAAAGTCTTATGTTTAATTTTGTTGCTATTATAATAATCAACACGATCCTTCTATGCCCGTATTTTGTTTTTATTGACACCTCTCTCTCCAAGCATGTGGACATGTTTTTCGATTTCGGTTTTCGCTTGAGGACAAGCGAGGTCTAAGCTTGGGGTAGTTGATATGTCCATTTTGCATCATGTTTTCTTACTATTATTTATAATGTTTTTATCCATAATAATGCTTTTTGGAGTAATTATAATGCCTTTTTTCTCATAATATGCAAAGTATACACAAAGAGGGAGAATTCCGGCAGCTAGAAATCTGGACCTGGAAAAGCTACGTCAGGCCACCTATTCTACACAACTACAAATGAGCTGAAACTTCATGGAGAATTTTTATGGAATATATGAGGAATATTGGAGCCAATAAGTACCAGAGGGGGCCCACTAGGTGGGCACAACCCACCTGGGCGCGCCAGGGAGCCCAGGCGCGCCCTGCTGGGTTGTGCTCACCCAGGCATGATATGGCTCCGTCGTATCTACTTTTCCAAACACTTTTGCCCTTGTTTTGGACTCTAACTTGCATGATTTGAATGGAACTAAACCGGACTGACGCTGTTTTCAGCAGAATTGCCAAGGTGTTATTTTTGTGCATAAATAAAAGTTCTCAGAATGACCTGAAAATCAACGGAGAATTATTTTGGAATATATAAAAAATACTGGAAGAAAGATCCACGTCAGGGGGCCCACCACCTGTCCACGCGGGTGGGGGGCGCGCCCCTGCCTCGTGGGCCCCCTGACGCTCCACCAACCTCAACCTTGACTGCATATATTCACTTACGTGGAGAAAAAAAATCATAGAGAAGGATTCATTGTGTTTTACGATACGGAGCCGCCGCCAAGCCCTAAACTCTCTTGGGAGGGCTGATCTGGAGTCCGTTTGGGGCTTCGGAGAGGGGAATCCATCGCCATCATCATCATCAACCTTCCTCCATCACCAATTTCATGATGCTCACCGCCGTGTGTGAGTAATTCCATCGTAGGCTTGCTGGACGGTGATGGGTTGGATGAGCTTTATCATGTAATCGAGTTAGTTTTATTAGGGTTTGATCCCTAGTATCCACTATGTTCTGAGATTGATGTTGCTATGACTTTGCTATGCTTAATGCTTGTCACTAGGGCCCGAGTGCCATGATTTCAGATATGAACCTATTATGTTTTCATCAATATATGAGAGTTCTTAATCCTATCTTGCAAGTCTATAGTCACCTATTATGTGTTATGATCTGTTAACCCCGAAGTGACAATAATCGGGATACTTACCGGTGATGACCGTAGTTTGAGGAGTTCCTGTATTCACTATGTGTTAATGCTTCGGTCCGGTACTCTATTAAAAGGAGGCCTTAATATCCCTTAGTTTCCATTAGGACCCCGCTGCCACGGGAGGGTAGGCCAAAAGATGGCATGCAAGTTCTTTTCCATAAGCACGTATGACTATATTTGGAATACATACCTACATTACATTGATGAACTGGAGCTAGTTCTGTGTCACCCTAGGTTATGACTATTACATGATCGATCGCATCCGACATAATTCTCCATCACCGATCCAATGCCTACGAGCTTTCCATATATTATTCTTCGCTTATTTACTTTTCCGCTGCTACTGTTGCAATTACTTCAAAACCCAAAAAATATTACTTTTGCCACCGTTACCTTTTGCCACCGTAACCACTACTATCATATTACTTGCTACTAAACACTTTGCTGCAGATATTAAGTTTCCAGGTGTGGTTGAATTAACAACTCAGCTGCTAATACTTGAGAATATTCTTTGGCCCCCCTTGTGTCGAATCAAATAATTTGAGTTGAATACTCTACCCTCAAAAACTGTTGCGATCCCCTATACTTGTGGGTTATCAAGAACATTTTCTGCCACCGTTGCCGGGGAGCATAGCTCTATTCTTTGAGTCACTTGGGATTTATATCTTCTTATCATTATGAAGAACTTGAAAGATTAAAGAACCAAGATTTTTCCCTCAACTACGAGGAGAGGTAAGGAAGTGCCATCTAGCTCTGCACTTGATTCACTTTCCGTTTTGAGTAAACTTGCGACACCTAAACCTGCTTCTGCTATTAATTATGATATGTCGCATGTTATTGATGATGCCACTTCTGCTATGCATGGTACTTATGATGAAACTACTTCTATGCTTGATACTACTGTGCCACTTGGTGAATTTCTTGATGAACAGCTTGCTAGGGCTAGAGAGAATGAAATTATTGAAACTGATAATATTGATGAAAGTGATGATGAAGATTCTCCCCCTAGATATGAATTGCCTGTTGTTCTTGAGGGTTATGTTATGGATGAAGAAACTACTAGAGACTTTCTTGCCTGCAATGATAGAAGTGATCTTAAGAAACTATTAGCTAAGCTTAAAGAAAAAACTCTGAATGCTAGAATGAAATCTGATCCTGCTAATGCTACTTCACCTATCTTTATTACTGATAAGGATTATGATTTCTCTGTTGATCCTGAGTTAATTACTCTGGTTGAATCTGATCCTTTCTATGGCTATGAATCTGAAACTGTTGTGGCACATCTTACTAAATTAAATGATATAGCTACCATGCTCACTAATGACGAGAAAACTCGCTACTATTATATCCTTAAATTATTTCTGTTCTCATTAAAGGGTGATGCTAAGATATGGTTTAATTCTCTTGATCCTGGTTGTGTGCGTAGTCCCCGGGATATGATTTACTACTTCTCTGCTAAATATTTCCCCGCTCATAAGAAACAAGCCGCTTTAAGGGAAATATATAATTTTGTGCAAATTGAAGAAGAGAGTCTCCCACAAGCTTGGGGGAGGCTTCTCCAATCACTTAATGCTTTGCCTGATCATCCTCTCAATAAAAATGAAATACTTGATATCTTTTATAATGGAATAACCGATGCTTCTAGAGATTACCTGGATAGTTGTGCTGGTTGTGTTTTCAGGGACAGAACTGTTGATCAAGCTAAAATTCTATTGAATAATATGTTGACCAATGAAAATAATTTGACACTTCCCGAACCAACTCCTAAGCCAACTCCGAAGAAAAGGGGCATTCTATTTCTCAGTCCTGAAGATATGCAAGAGGCAAAGAAATCTATGAAAGAAAAAGGTATAAAAGCTGAAGATGTTAAGAATTTACCGTCTGTTGAAGAAATACATGGTCTTAATTCATCACGTATGGAAGAAACACATGGTCTCGATAACCCGACACAGGTAGTAAAGGTAAATTCTCTCTATAGATATGATAAAGCTGAAATCCCTCCTCCTAAGTTTGCTAACCAATGTTTGGATGAATTTGATAACTTTATGGTTAAGCAAGAAGATTTTAATGCTTATGTTGGTAGACAATTGAAACACGATGCTTATATGATTGGACACTTGAGTGATTATATGGCTAATGTTAAAGGTGAAGTTAAACTTATTAGTAAACATGCTTTTATGGTTACCACTCAAGTAGAACAAGTACTTAAGGCTCAGAATGATTTTCTCAATGAATTGAATA
Source organism: Triticum urartu (assembly GCF_003073215.2). Taxonomy (NCBI): domain Eukaryota; kingdom Viridiplantae; phylum Streptophyta; class Magnoliopsida; order Poales; family Poaceae; genus Triticum; species Triticum urartu. The sequence goes on from NC_053026.1 coordinate 86,236,274, forward strand.
GTAAAAATAATGACTTTGCTGTTAGAGTTGCAACTATAGGAGGTAAAGTGACTCAGGAACCTTTGTATCCCGAGGGTCATCCTAAGAGAATTGAGCAATATTCTCAGATAATTAATATTGATGCACCTAGTCCTTCTAAAAGGAAGAGAAAGAAAAATGATAGGACTTCGCATGCTTCTAGTGAACCTGTTATTGACACACCTGAGAATCCCAATAATATCTCTATCTCCGATGCTGAAACACAATCTGGTAATGAACATGAACCTAGTGATAATGTTAATGATGATGCTCATGTTGATTCTCAACCTAGTTATGATAATGATGTAGAAATTGAACCTGCTGTTGATCTTGATAACCCATAATCAAAGAATCAACATTATGATAAGAGAGATTTTTTGCTAGGAAGCACGGTAAAGAAAGAGAACCATGGGTTCAGAAACCCATGCCTTTTCCTCCTAAACCATCCAAGAAAAAAGGATGATGAGGATTTTGAGCGCTTTGCTGAAATGATTAGACCTATCTTTTTGCGTATGCGTTTGGCTGATATGCTTAAAATGAATCCTTATGCTAAATATATGAAGGAAATTGTTACAAATAAGAGAAAGATACCGGAAGCTAAAATTTCCAACATGCTTGCTAATTATACTTTTAAGGGTGGAATACCAAAGAAACTTGGAGATCCAGGAGTACCAACTATACCATGCTCCATTAAATGAAACTATGTTAAAACTGCTTTATGTGATCTTGGAGCCGGTGTTAGTGTTATGCCTCTCTCTTTATATCATAGACTTGATTTGAATAAGTTGACACCTACCGGAATATCTTTGCAAATGGCCGAGAAATCAACTGCTATACCTGTCGGTATTTGTGAGGATGTGCCTGTTGTGGTTGCAAACGTTACTATCTTAACGGACTTTGTTATTCTTGATATTCCTGTGGACGATAGTATGTCTATTATTCTTGGAAGACCCTTTTTGAATACTACAGGGGCTATTATTTGTTGCACCAAAGGCAATGTCACTTTTCATTTTAATGGCAATGAGCATACGATACACTTTCCGAGGAAACAACCTCAAGTTCATAGTATAAACTCTATTGGAAAAATTCCATCGATTATTTTTGGAGGTTTTGAATTTCCTCTACCTACTGTCAAGAAGAAATATGATATTCTTATTATTGGGGACGTGCATATTCCCGTTGAGGTAACATTGTGTTATTCGAAATTCTCCGGTTTCATGTTATTCGAAATGAGTTTGTTAACAAGACCTGATCAACCTTGTTAGTGGATTCCTTTTGATGAGCATGAGATGGATGAATTTAGAAAACACAACTCTCTGTATCCTCTTTTTACTTTATGTTATTTATATTAAATAAATCAAAAATAGTAATTTCTGTGTGTTTTCTAAATTATCAATGCAATAAAAAATACCCCGAAAATAAAAGTTCTCCAAGTGCCCTGAAAATTAAATATGATTTTTCTAGAATATTTGAGAATATCCGGCACTGAAAACACAGCAGGGGGAGCAGCCACGTGCCCACGAGGGTGGAGGGCGCCCCCTGCCTCGTGGACCCCACGTGGGTCCCCTCCACTTATTCCAGCCACCACACACTCCTTCCTCCCAAAAAAATCACTAGCCATATCAAACCCGAGTTCAAGCTCATCTTGCTGCCATTTTCGATCACCTAGCTCAAAGCTGCATTCACAAAACTGCTTTGGGGGATTGTTCTTTGGTATGTGACTCCTCCAATGGTCCAATTAGTTTTTTTCTAGTGCTTTATTCATTGCAAATTTTTGCTGCTTAGGTGACCCTGTTCTTGAGCTTGCATGTCAAATTTATGTGGTCAAAATTAGTTCTAATGCATGATATAGTCTCTAGGCACTTGTAGGAGTAGTTGCTATCAATTTTGTTGAGTTTGGTTCACTTTTATTTTGACGTTGCTAAAAATTTCAGAAAAAGATGAGGAGATTTTTGAGGGGCTCATCGAGCCGAAGCTCAAAGGATAAACAAAGTGAAAAGAACAAGAAGCCCAAGTATAATCTCCCTCGCACCGTGGAGGTCCGGCCGTGTGAATGGGCTTGTGATGATTTCTTGAGAGCAGCCGGGATTTATGATGATTTCTATGAGTTGGCTGAGAATGCAGGCCTCACGGCCTTCCTCCACGGCCAACGCGAACAATATCTCTTACTCACCAATATCTTTGTGCAAAACTTTCATTTTCATGCTAGGAGCTCACCACCTACGGTGGAATTTTATTTATATGATGAGCATAAGGAGATGTCACTTCGTGATTTTTGTCGGGTTTGTTTGATCCCTTTCGAGGGCAGTGTAGAGGAACCACATCGTGACGATGTGGAAGGGTTTATTGATACAATTGTTGTAGGGGAACGGGGAAAGTTTCTGATGCAAGAATTACTAGCATACATTTTTCTGTTTTATGTTACTTTGCAATATTTGCTAGTAGATGCTTAATTGGTCGCAGAAACTGTGGCAATCTTAGTGCCCCTGATATCATTACTTTGTGCCATGCCTTGTTCCGTGATGACACATTTAGTATGGGCGCTATTGTTGCAAAGCGGTTAAATCTTAACCGTACTAAGGGCCCCATCCTGGGAGGTGTTTTTGCCTCGCACCTCGCTGCACATTGTAACATACCTATTAGACATTATGAGAAGGAAGAAAAGTTGATGCCTCCTGTTTTTCTAGACTATAAGAGTATGGTAGCATATGATTTTATCGTTAAGAATAAGGAAAAGATGCTTAAGCACAAGCTGATATTTGATAAAAAACACCCTGAGACTATTACTTTGCCTGCTCCTTCCTTGTTTGACTTATCTGCAGGCATGTACCTTGTTTCACCGAAGGCCATTCATGCCTACCGAAACTCCACACCAGCTATAGAGCCAGAGCTGGAACCATAATTTGATCCTCATCGGCAGTCTATTTATCAGTGGAATCCGGAAGAGATCGCCAACCAGTGGCACCAGGGGGATTCTTCTCAGTACGACCCCAGCTACAACTTTGGATATCCGCCAGGCCAGCCGTGGCCGTAGACCAACTTAGGCCAAAAGCCTAAGCTTGAGGGAGTACGTATTTGTCACCGACATTACATTCATGTTCACACACTCATGCTAGTTGTCGGTGCTCATACTTTTTCACTGTAATATCCATGCTAGTTTATTTTCCTTTTTATGCTTTCTTCTTGTGTGTTTGATAAACCTTAAGAAAAAACCAAAAAATTAGTTGTAGCTTTTTAGCTAGTTTACTTTCCATGCCTGTAGTGGTAGTAATTAAAAAGAAAACCTAAAAAGATTTCTCGTTCTTCTTTTGCTTGTTGGGAGTTTTCCCGTGTAAATAGTTTTATTTCTTTTCTTGTTCTTTGGGGGTCGAGAGGAGAAGATCATAATGAAAATGTTGAGTGGCTCTTATATGCATTATTGTTGATCTAACAAAGAGCCCATATTACCTTGTCTTCTCTCTTGAATTGAATGCTTGCAGATTCCAGCTTAGTCCAATGCATGTGCACTATTATTATTATTATCCACACTATTCGGTCGTGCAAGTGAAAGCAATAATGATGATTATATGATAAACTTATTGAGATGAGAAAAGATGGTATGAACTCGACCTCTCTTGTTTTTGTAAATATGATTAGTTCATCGTTCCTGATTCAGCCTATTATGAAAAAAACATATTTGCATGACAATTATAGATTATAGTTGCTTATGCCATGCTTAATTAGCTAGGAGTTTATAATGGTTTACCTTGCGTGCCATCATGCTATTAAAATGGTTGTGATGTGGTATGATAGGGTGGTATCCTCTTTTGAACGATTCAAGTGGCTTGACTTGGCACATGTTCACGCATGTAGTTGAAACAAAATGAACATAGCCTCTACAATATTTATGTTCATGGTGCATTATATCCTACTCATGCTTGCATTCGGTGTTGATTAATTTTAATAATGTTCATGACTGTTGTCGCTCTCTAGATGGTCGCTTCCCAGTCTTTTTCTAGCCTTCACCTGTACTAAGCGGGAATACTGCTTGTGCATCCAACTCCATAAACCCCAAAGTTGTTCCATATGAGTCCACCATACCTACCTATATACGGTATCTACTTGCCGTTCCAAGTAAATTTGTATGTGCCAAACTCTAAACCTTCAAATAAACATTCTGTTTTGTATGCTCGAATAGCTCATGTATCAACTAGGGCTGTATGCATCTTCCATGCTGGCGGGTTATTCTCAAGAGGAGTGGGCTCTGCTCCTCACTCACGAGAACATGGCTGGTCACCGGGATGCCCAGTCCCATGCTTTATGCAAATCAAATCAAAATAACTACAAACAAAACTCCCCCGGGACTCTTGTTAGGTGGAGGCACTCGTTGTTTCGAGCAAGCCATGGATTGATGCTTGTGGGTGGAGGGGGAGTATAAACTTTACCATTCTGTTTGGGAACCGCCTATAATGTGTGTAGCATGGAAGATATCGAGATCTCTCGGTTGTTATGTTGACAATGAAAGTATACCGCTCAAAATATTATTCATATCTATTTCAAAACCGAGCTCTCGCACCTCTACAAATCCCTGCTTCCCTCTGCGAAGGGCCTATCTATTTACTTTTATGTTGAGTCATCACCCTCTTATTAAAAAGCACCAGTTGGAGAGCACCGCTGTCATTTGCATCCATTGCTGTTAGTTTACATTGAGTATGACTTGACTGGATCTCTTTTACCATGAATTACAATGTCTAGTCAGTCCTTGATCTTTAAAGGTGCTCTGCATTTATGTTTTGCGGTCTCAGAAAGGGCTAGCGAGATACCATCTTGTCATATCATATCATGATTGTTTTGAGAAAGTGTTGTCATCAGAGATTTATTATTATAGCTCGCTAGTTGATTATGTCATTGATATGAGTAAACATGAGACCTAAGTGTTATTGTGAATATGGTTAGTTCATAATCTTTGCTGAAAACCTGAATGTTGGCTTTACATATTTACAACAACAAGAGCAAATATAGTTTGTAAAAATTTTCAGTTTATCAACTGAATTGCTTGAGGACAAGAAAAGG